>NC_056739.1:897164646-897224646 GCF_019279795.1 Protopterus annectens
GTATGCTGCCTTGTTTGAATCGTACCTTTTCTATGATTTACTGCAATCTCGGAGATGGTATGTAAAATTAGCAGGATGTGGGGTGTAGGGAGCTTGCCCTGCAAAAAACATCAAGAAAGGTAAATGCATAAGTGTACATATGAAAACTGTGTAGAATTTTGTTGGAATGTTTGATAGTTGACATTCGGTGTTCCATAGTTCGGTAGAGTGTAGTTTCATTCATATGTTTCGGTAGTGTGATCTCAGTGATTTGGGCATCAGCAAAGTGGAAATTCAATCTACAGCAGTAGACCCATATATATATATATATATATATATATATATATATATATATATATATATATATATATATATATATATATATATGTATGTATGTATATATCAGTATATATATATATATATATATATATATATATATATACACACACACACACATACACGCACATGTGTGTGTGTGTGTGTGTGTGTGTGTGTGTGTGTGTGTGTGTGTGTGTGTATACATAGACACATACACACACCTCCTAACTCCAACCCTGCCATAGAGGAAAACTAGGATACAGGCCCAAAATTTGATTGTGAGTAAAAATAAAGAAAATAATGACCACGTAATATATTCAGACATATCGTTACTAAACAGTCCACTGCTCCAAAATAACTTTCAGTACAAAGCTTTGAGGATTGACTGAAAGAGAAGTTAAAGTAATGACCACGCTGTCTTCAGCCCCACAGAAGCTTTAACAACATGTCTGAGATTTAATAGTCAGCAAAGTAAAAGAAATGGCAACACTATCTACATCTCCCACACAAGCTGTAAGGACCTTCTGTAAGTTTCTGAGAGTAGCCTGCTTTAGATGAAGTGGGGTCCAGATTGGAGCCTCTCTACTAAGCCTATGTCAAAATCCACTTACACAGCTACTGTATAGGGGGACACTAGGCCCTCAGAAAATCTAAAGCTCAAGGTGTTCTGTAATGCATGTTATGCCTTATTTTGAAAGATTATTACTTTTTTTGGTACTAACCAGAAGTGTTTTGTGTATGCCCCTCCAATGCTGTGCAAGTCCTCAGATAAAACGGGTGATTTGTTTTATTTATTTATTTATTGACATTTGTTGATCGAGAAAGTCCACTGGGACAAAAAAGTTCCATTTTCAGTGGTGGCCCAGGGAGAAAAGCTCCACAATCACAGGCAATTTTATTGTTCAGTTTATACATTACAAAATGTATTAGAAGTAAAAAAGAAAACGGAGATGTCCGTTGCTTATTTTAAAGCTGTCTCGCTATGTTAAACCCATTTAACATAGCGAAAAAGTAAAAAGCAACGGAGATCTTGCTTTCTCCGTTTTTTAAACTGTCTCGCTATGTTAAATGGGTTTAACATAGCGAGACAGATTTAAAATAAGCAACGGAGATCTCCTTTGCTTATTTTAAAGCTGTCTTGCTATGTTAAACCCATTTAACATAGCAAGACAGGTTTAAAAAAAAAAAGAGACGGAGAAAGCAAGATCTCCGTTGCTTTTTACACACTGTGTCGCTATGTTAAATGAGTTTAACATAGCGAGATAGCTTTAAAAAAAGCAACGGAGATCTCCGTTGCTTTTTTTAAACCTGTGTCGCTATGTTAAACTCTTTTAACATAGCGAGACAGTGTTTTAAAAAGAGACTTATACTAATGGAAAAAGTCCGGGCGACCGGACCTTTTTCCATTAGTATAAGTCGATTTACAATGTGCACGCTGGCCAATCAGCGTGCACGTTTTGGAATATTAATGGGGTGTCATGGTATAATGAGGTATAGTTCTTTCATTGTTTTTTTGAAAGTTACTAGAGTCTAGTTGAGTGACAGAGTGAGGGAGGGCATTCCATAGTTTAGCAACCACATGGGAATAAAGGCATTGTCTGGCTCTTTTCTTGAGTTTGTTACAGTTAGGAGTTGTTTTTTGGAAGACCTAAGGTTACGATTTGGTGTGTAAGTTTGTATTATTATTATAATATATAATTATAATATTTGATTACATTTTTTTCACACATACACCCGACAGAACCCTTGACAAACCAAGTCTGTTACAATATTTGGCGGCTAATATAATGGTTAAGATGTTTACCTGACTAGTACAAGGCTCGGGTTTGATTCTCACCTTTGAGAGTGAATCTGGGTAGGCTTAAAATGGCCCACAAGGGCAGCTAGCCTAGTATTTACCTATATGTGTCTGAAGAGTAGCACAGATATTTTTTCATACAAACTATTACTGCCAAGCCAGGTCTATCACAAGATGTGCACAGTGTATGTGTGTGTGTGTGTCTCTCTCTATATAAATATATACATATATACATATATATATATATATATATATATACATACATACACACACGAGACTCATGTAGTAATACCAGGAACAGCTGATGCCATCCACGGATTATACTAGACAAGTAGGGGAAAAGTAGTAGCCTGCCAGGACTTCTTTCCATATCATATACATACCCCCACATATACATTTACAGACAATTTAGAATTGCCAGTCCACCTATTACAAGTCTTTGCTATGTTGAAGGAAATCAGAGAACCCTGAAAAAACACGTGAACACAGGAATGTCATGATCATGAAACACTGCAGAGAAGACATCCCAGACCAAAAAAAATGAACAGAGAACTTATAAGGCATCACTGTTAATGAATGTGCCTGGCTAATTCAGCTATGACAGATCTTTGGGATATTACTGGAAAACTAAAGTACCAGTATAAAATCCCATGCAAAGGTAGATAGGGCATGCAGACTCCACAAAGGAACCACATTCAGGAACTTAAATAACAAAGTGTTGTGAGATGGCAATGCTACTTACTGCACCACTGTGCCAATACTCATTTGCTTTCAAAAACATTCTGCCAAAATCTCAAAAAAATAGCAACTTACCGTGTACAGTAATGAAGCTCAACTATGATGGAAAGTGAAAAATTACAGTCAATTTGTTACTCTTTTTTTTTTTCAATAATTTTTATTTTTACATTAATAAATGTCACAAATAAAAACCATCTTACAACATGACCGTGTGCATATATATATATATATATATATATATATATATATATATATATATACATACATACATACACACACACATATATGTATATATATATATATATATATATATATATATACACATACATACACACATATATACATACATACACACATATACATATGTTATACATTGATGTCAAATACCACAGGATATAGGTCATACAACATATCTATTTACACTATGTACATAGATGCTTTCATTGTTAATTCCACAGTTATATAGACAGTATATACATTTGTAATATCCAAGTTATTATTTAATATCTGAACTTGTATGTGTTCTTTGGTTCCATTATAGTGTATTTCTAAGTTACTGTGTGATGAATTATGCTAATATGATGTTAAAGGTTTGTTCCCAAATTTCTCTGGATTTCATGTTTTTGTTTCTTTTATCTATTACTATTTTATGAGCTAAAAGGTGTTGTATAACTACTTGTTTAAAACCCTCCCAAGAGATATTTATCGTATCTAGCCATTTAAAAGCTATATACAGTTTCATTAGTAGGAAAATTGTTAAAAGTGTATTTGCTTGTTTTCTTGGGATGTTGGGTGGGAGAATGTGTAACAGAGTGAATTCCCAAGTTAATGTTTATGTTTGATAACCCGTTTTTTGTAATTGTACCTTGAGAGAGTTCCAGAGTTTATAGACACATTTACAGCTCCAAAATACATGGATTAAGTCAGCTATCTGGTCCTTACAGTGTGGGCAGAAAGGTGATTTTGATGTGTTAAATTTGTGTAGGATTGCAGGTGTAAAATAAGCATCATTATTGATCATGAGCTGAGTGTATGCTAACTTTTTGAGGGGTAGAATCTTCAGTGTTAGATTGATTGCCTGGCTTATTTGCTGATCATCTATGGATGGTTTAATTTTTCTCCAGTAGTTAGAGAAGGAGGTCCTTCTGGTATTTGATTTCATTTATCATTTTATATGAATTGGTAATAGTTTTCTTTGTTGTGATAATAGTTTTCCAAAGCCTGCTACAAGTTTCTATGTCACTATTGGTCATAGTAATATTTTGGAGATAACTGGAACACAGTTCTTTGATTTGTCTTAGGATTATTGTGTGTGATTTAGGGAGGTTTAAGTTGGTCCTCATTTCTTGTATTGAACAGTTAAGGTAGGGATAGATATCTTGGATTGTTTTATCTTTTAGTCTGGGAAAAGGGACTAAGTCCAGCATCTTATTGTTTATTTTTAAATTTGGGTTTTTATGAAGGGGTTGCAGTATTGTCATGGCATGTCTAAGGTTCAAGAATTGAAAGAGTTTTTGCGCTAGGTTGATAGAATGTTTTAAGGGCTCTATAATGTTATAAGTTTGTATTTCTTTCTGCTTCAGGAATGGAAGTGCTTTGGGATTGAAACCTAGAGCTTTAATATATCTATAATATATCGTCACCCAGAGAGGAGACCAATTTTCCATTGACGGGTAGTCAGTTTGTTATTCTTACATATGTTGACACATCCCAACCCCAATTATACATGCATGCATCACATCAATAATCATTTTACACTAATTTCAACAAAATACAATATATTGTGTTTCACTGTTGCTGCTAAGCCAGATCAGCAACTGTTTCATTGTGATTAAACAGCAGCAAGGGATGTCACTTTTATCCACAGACTAGTGTTGTATCCAGCAGTTATAGCCACTTTACTGATTGTGTACACCCTAGATATCTAATCATGTAAAACGTGTCCCCATATTTGTTCCTCTGCAGCATTTACCATGAGAAATTTTCATCAGAAGTGTGCTGTTTGCTGCAAAGATGGCAGATGTCACCCACCAGCTGACTGGCTGGTAAATTCATTAAGTCAGGCATTGATATAGCTTATAGGGAACCCTGGTAGAACTGCTAATATTTTTAAGAATGGAGACTGTGGAATGGAGTTAGCTTTTAAAAATGTAAGCTATTTTGATAATGCCAACCTCAGACTACTTATGCAGAAAATTCTGCAATGAGCAGGTTTCTACTCAAACAGCAGCTACAGTAAAGTATTCCAACTTACATCATACAAATGTAAAATAAACCAGGTGCTCCAAGGGACCAGAACTTGTATCCACAAAGCATTTATTATTTTACAGCTTAAAAAAGTTTAAAAACAAAAAAAAATAAAAAAATCAAATGGGTTTAGTGCTTTCATCTTTCAAGTGAATGACATCATCAGAACCATTGCAATAAACATAATAAAAATTTAAGGATGTCTAAATATAAGTTGGCAAAATGCAAACTGTAATGTACATAAGAACATGTGATTGTTGTTGTCTTTTCACTATGGTCTCTGCAAGCACAGTTTTATATATATATATATATATATATATATATATATATATATAAATTATTCTTATTTTATTTATGATGTATTATTTTACATTTATTAAGGTGAATGCTAGCTGAGTATGTAGCTTTAAAAGCAGGACTTGGCTTCATGATTTGTTTTTAATTAAGGGTATGGTTTTGGATATAAAAGCCCAGATGTGTTTAATAAAGATAAAGATCCAAAATCAGGGAAACGTTTTACATATTGTATTAAATATTCAGCTTTCAATCTATTACTCCCAAATCTCATGTGCTTAGTTTTTTATGTATTTATCACTGTATTGGTCTCCCGAGCCCAAATGGTCAAATTAGTCAAGTTATTTTGCAGACATGCCCTATCTGCAATATACAGTAATCGGTTTACCCATTTTCAAGTCATCTGCATACAGGCTGTAGAACACCTCACATAAAAAAGACATATTTGAAAGATATGATCTAAACAAGTATGGTCCTAGAAAACAGCCAAATGGGACACCCTGACTGTAACCTAGAATTTTACCTGTCCAGTTGCTGTATGTTACTTGCTATGACCTATTTCTAAGCCATGTAGCTATCCATCTTATCAAGATATATACATTCATAAATGTTCTAATGTACTGATTTATGTATGACCCTATCAAAAGCTGAAGTCTATATAAATTACATCACAACACATATTTTCATTTATAGCTGTTATTACATTGTTACAAAACATCATCCTACAAGAGGTTATAGATTCATTTTCAACACATGGATGCTGATATATGGTTTCAAGTCCCAACCTTTCTAATCCTGCAAATAATTTATCCAAAATATCCTTCTCCATTATTTTTCCACAACATGAAAGTAAACTTAGGTTCTGTATGACTCTGGGCTTGTTCTATTCACGTTCTCTTAAAGATATGTTTAACAAGTACATATCTCCAATCTTGAGGAATCTCCCCATATTTAAATGACCTAGTGAATAACAAATATAATGAGTACTTAGTTATTATCGCAACCAGATTTTCACGGTTGCGAAATTCACATGCTGCAATGAAAACCGGTGCAGGAAACACCATAGGGTGTTATTTTAATTCTTTACTGATGAGAAATCAGTTTGGCTTACATTCGGGAAGAGAAATAATCCTGCAAGCCGTCTTCCTGTTTTGCATGCATTACACGCGCTCGCTTCAATTGGCAGGGAGGAAGGAATGCTGAAGAAAAACACAGACATATGAAATTGATTCAAATTATTAATTAGTGTAATTCCTTCGGACTACCCAAAAAACTTTACATTACAAATTGCTCCTGCTCCTAAAAGTAATGTAAAGTTTTGGGGCAGTCTGGAGGAATTAGAATAACATTTTGAATTATAATTAGGTTTGCCCAATCATCATGCATAGTTGGTATTTCTTCATGACAAGGATATCAGAAATTGCCTGTTCGGCTGTTTAGGGAAACACTTCCATTCTAGTTTTCATGCAGCATCTTCCCCCAACAATCCAAATCCTACAGTGGGTGCAAATACACCGGTGAGAGAAACAGCATCTGAGCTTGTATTTAATTTCACCATCCAAAGTGGGGCATTACACACTCTTATGTACTCATATTATACACACTTAAGAACCCAACCGACAGGACAATGACTGGCATTACAACTCAAGTGTGTGTCTAAAATGCACGCAAGACAGGGAGAGGGTTTCTCAAATTGTCCCTTTTCCTAAAAGTAATGTAAAGTTTTTGGGCAGTTGGAAGGAAGTACAATAACAGAAGTGTTTTATGCACTCGATTCTGTGGAGGTATGTGGATCTCGCAACCGTGAAAATCTGGTTGCGATAATACACAAGTACCAAATAATGGTACTCTAAAGGTAATGCCAAGGTGTTCTCAGGTCATTATTAATTCCATCTCCTCCCTGTGTCTTGTTTAGGTCCTGTTTACATAGTTCTTTTCAATTTAATCTAATTTAAGTATCTGACATTAGCTGGATGTTAGGATTTTGGAGCCAAACTCCCTTGCATAATATTTTGTATGTATCTAATATTTTTGAGAATAAATGTTAGAATCTATATGCAATTTATCAGTTTGTATGGCTTTACTCCTACCACATCTTGCGCACCTATAAAACAGTTACCTATTTTATGCTCAATATCTTTACATAAATTTTATTCAACATTTTACTGATCACGGCTCATACTGTGTTTAATTTGTCTGTCCAGCTTAAGTTTTCACAGTTGTAATTCGACCTCTTTTCATTTTTTTTAGGATGTACTTTTCCTCGAGTTATTCGAGTATCTTGTTCTTATAGAAAAATATCCTCCTGCCCTTGTGTGCCTAAATCCTAATATTGAACAGTCTTTATTTTTTTGCATTCAATTTCTCTTTCAAAATATGCCACCTTCCTTCAGCAGTCTTCCACTGAATGTATTACTCCAATTAGTTTTAAAAAGTGACTGTTTTGCTTTCATATCATTTGTTACTAATCTTCTGTGCAGTGGTTTAGACTTCAGTTTGGCAGAATTATCTAGCAGTAATTTAACCTTTATAACGCCGTGATCACCTGCACATCAATGGTAAAACTTAACATGAAGTAACAGTCATTTCCTAAGGAACACAAACAATATCTAGTATGTTCTGTTCCCTGTTAGACATTTTTTTATAATCTGAAGCAGCTATTGTTCCTGAACATACACTGTAAATTTTCTTACTAATGTCGTTGATTCGTTATTATTCCAGTCTGTTTCAAGCAGATTTAAGCCCCCAGGCACTACTTTTCTTGCCTGTGTTTCATGCAAGTTGTGTATGAACTCTTCTAGATCATCTGCACTTGACTTGGATAGCCTATACACTCCAACTGTTATATGTTCCATGGTTGTCTTTATTTCTAGAGTTGCACAATCTATACTATTGGTATTATCACTGAATACATAATCACTGTTCTCCATCTTTATTCTCTACCGGAACACCTTCACCTGACTTTTTGTTAGAATGTTTGTTACATTAAAAACACTTATACCCTGACAGAACTTGTCCTGTTTTCAGTCACTGTTCTTTAACAATGTTTCAGAAACATCAGTCTTGTGGGAATGCATCAAATTTTTCAATAAAAAAGCAAACATAAGAACTAGCGCTCCTAGCATTAACCATCAGAGCTGCATTAAATGTTATCTGTGATTTGTTAAATTTCTGACCTGGCAAAAATCATGTCCTGTGTTAGTGAAATATTGTAATATATCTGCTGCAAAAATTCTCTTCCCCTGTCTTTACAAGTGTACATAATCCTGTCTAAACATGTGCCCAAAATTTGGCCTAGATGGTCTACACATTTCCATTTTTTTTAAATGGGTGTAGGTGTTTACCAAAACATATTTTCATTCGCACTGACCTGACTCCCCTTTCTAAGGGGGCTGTAAGTTCTGTACATTAACAGTCAGAGTTCTTGCAGAGGAGTTCATTTGTATTAACAGGAATAAAAAAAGTTCCATGCTTTCTTACATTAAGGCATTCTAAGGCCTTTCTCACACCCCGTAATTTTGCTCCTAGCAAGCGTAACAGTATTCAGTGTTACCTTCTTTGCAAAGGCAATTATCATTTACTCTAATTAATTAATCTCCAATTGCAATTATATCATTTCTGACCAGTCCTGAATAATCTCGAACTTCTAATTCAGTAATATCTGCTCAATTGTTACATCATTACTCTTATTAATCACAATATTTTCACTGTTTATTATTACATTTGCAAGCATACAATTCTCATATAGCTGGCTTTGTACTTCCACATCTTGAGCTATGCTGCCAACTTTGGTCTCTCTCCTCTTTCTTACAGTAATGCAAGAAGTAATTTAAGTAAAGTTAAATTTAGACTTTTCCCTTTTCACCTGCCTCTTTTTTCTGACTTCGCTGTTGGAAAAGATTATGCCTTTTTTGTAGGCTAAAGGTTTTCTGATTGAACAATGTTATCATTCCCTGTAATGTGTGTTACATAAAGCAGTGACATTTTTTACTATGCATTATAGCTATTAACCAGTTTTACTTCCTTCTTTGTTGTCAACCTCTTCCTTTCTTTTTTCTTTTTCTACATGTTCTGAATCCTCAGATTGCTGAATATATTTATCTTGAATTTCAAGTTGTCATCGGTAGTATCATGTTTTGTAGGGGCTGAGTGATCTTTACTGACAATACACTTCCTTTCTAAAATGCGTTCCATTTGTACTTTGCCTAATATTTCTCATCAGTTCAGTCATTAATATATGTAAGTTTTCCGAGGTGTGACAACTGAAGAAGTGCAATCAATATCTGTAAGTCTAGATTTACTACTAATAATGGTACACAAATCACAACTTCTGATGTGAGAACAGATAGTACAGTTGTGCAAATAAACTTACCATAATAGTAGATGTTCAAATGATCACTCCTGCAGTAGCCTTAGCTATATGGGTTATATCCTACAAAGGATGTAACAGGCCAGCTTCCAAAACTTCAGGGCATCTTCTACGTTCCCATACTGTCAAGCAGCTTGAGCTGAGCTGACTAAAAGACAAGTTTGGGTGCCAAGACCTTCACGGTCTTGTGCCAGCAGACTTACGAAGGCTGAGCCCTGAAGGGACAATGACAGGAAGAACAAAACGTAAATGATACCCTGGCATAAACAACACTCCAAAAATAAGGGGGGAAGGAAGGAGGGAACAGCTATTGTAGTAGTGATCATTTGAACATTTGTACTATGTTCATTATACTGATCACTGCTGCTGTAGCCCTAGATAGGTAGATTACCCTAGCTTACTACATTTGGTTGGTGGAAAGAGAAGATACCAGGAGCCCCTGGAGAAGGGTCATTGCAAAGCTTGATCTAGACCTACAGAAGGAATCAAGCTTATACTACTTTGTAAAACTATGTACAATGGACAGAGTTGCAGCTTCTAGAATACTTCTAGAATCAAACCCTTTCTAAAAAGCCATAGTTGAAGCTAAAGCCTTGGTAGAGTAGCCCTTGACTCTACCTGGAAGAATTTTGTTGCAGTGAGTATAAGAAAAAGCCTTAGACAACCATTTAAAATTAGTCTGTATTGACACAGAATATTCCTTCTTACCATCACAAGAAAATTACAACAGATCCAGAGATCTGAAAGATTTAGTTCTGTCCATACAGTACCAGAGCTGTCAGTGGACATCCAAGGTCTCCTTTCTCCCTCATTTTAATATCAGTAAAGAAAATGGGGGGATGGATAGTTTGGCTTAAAGTAAACTTGAATACCACTTCAGGCAAAAAAAGACACATTAGTTCTCAAAGAAACCCTGTCTCTGTGGAAAATGAGATATGGCTGCCTCACCACAAGAGCTTGCAACTCAAATGCTCTTCTTGCTAAGGTCAGAGCAATCAGTAAAACTGTTTTCCGTGTTAAGAACCTCATCAACCAGGTTAGCTAGTTCAAATGGAGCAAGTGTTAGCTTCTTTAACACAAAATTAAAATGTCGAGAAGGGGCCACTTTTTTGTAAGCCTTAAGTAAAAGCCCCTTTCAAAAACCTTTTGACAAAACAAAGCCTTAAGAGAGGAGGATCCATGGGCAGACACGGTGAAATGGCCAATAAATGAACCTTGATAGAGGAATAAGAAAGCCATAGGAAATTAACTCGCACAAATATAGTAAAACCAGAAAACAAATAGCCCTGAGTGGATGCTGGTTATATTGCTGTTGGCACCAACTAGAAAAATTTCCTTTTGTTAATATATGATTTTCTAGTAGCAGCCTTTCTTGCCTCCATCAATACCTGCTTCAAGTCCTCAGTAAATAGGAGCCTAAAGGAAATTACAACCCTATCAACCAGGTATTCAGTTGAAGTTGATCAGGGTTAGGATTTATCAAACACCCCTGATCTTGTGTCAGTAGATCCATTCTGTGAGGAAGCTTTTGGCAATAGTCCCTGGCCATTTCCGAAATAAGACAGAACTACTGTTGCCTAGGCTAGAAATGGAGTCACCACAATGATCTTGGGGGATTCCATCTGAATCTTCAGAAAAACCCTGGATATCGGTGGAAAGGGTGGAAAACTATACAAGAACATTCCTAGCAAAGGAAAAGAAAAGGCATCTGTTTTCCAGGCCTTTCTAGATAGGGCCCTTGAGCAGAATCTTGCCAGCTGATTACTTAAAGAGGAGGCAAATGGGTCTACTAGAGGAACTCCCTGCATATGGATCAAATCTTTGAAGTGCCCCCCCCCCCCCATCTAGTCTGTATGCATAAAGGTCTGCCCTATCCTCCTCAGCTTATCTGCCACATAATTATTGCTCTGACAAAATGAAGGATGTCTATAGGGTAGTATTGTGCTGTGAAGCTATACCCCAATCTATAACCCATGGCCATTTGGCAAAGAAGGTACAAACTGGATCCCCCTGCTTGTAAATGTACCACATACCTGTAGTATTATCTGAAATAACTTGAAGATGTCCTGGGGACCAAAGATGATTTACAGAATTGAGTGAGAGGACAGACTGCTTTGAAGTAGGTAGGGATAAAGGGAGACATGAATTTAGGATTATTTGCCGTCTTCACCAAGTAATTTTTTCTATAGAAAAGCCCAGCACTGGGATTTGAAAAGACAAAGGACGTTGATGTTGGGACAAGAGATGCTTTAGATACCACTGTATCTTTCTTATGTGGAATCTGACCAAGACTGGCATAAGAAACAGATGCCATGAGACTCAAAATCTTGAGGGAATCTCACACAGTGACCAAACTTTTTGTGGAAAACCTTAGAAATAGATCTACTTTTTTCCTGTGGAAGAAAGGCTCTTTGAACTGAGGTTTCCACTTGACACTCTAGAAACATAATCCTGTGTGAAGTCAAAAAGGACTTTTGAATGTTCTCTCGGAATCTCTGCTCATGAAAGAGCTCTCTCACCCAAATGAGAGATTTCTGACACTTTAAAAAAGTCTCTGCAAAGACAGGCAAAGTCATCTAAATAAGGAAAAATGAAAATGTATACCTTGTAGCCTGCGACAAAGTATAACTGGAGCTAGCCATTTTGTGAATGGTCTTGGCACAGTGGACAGCCCAAAGGGTAAAGCAGAGAACTGATAAAGTGATACAGACATACCAGCTTTAAGAAAAACCTGAAGTCTGGATGCACAGGAATGTGAAAAGCATCTTTTAAAAATAGTGCTACCATGAAACTTGAATGAGAAAGAAGAGGTAAGACACTGATGTGGCATAATTTAGAAATTACGCACCATCACAAATAGGTCTAAGAGGAAAGATCAAGAACTGGTCTTTTTTCTAGGCACTAAAAGCATTCTTATACAAACACTTTTCACACCTAGGAAAGGACAAATTGGTTCTATCACTCCCTTGAACAGCATGTAATGAAGAACAGGTAGAAATAAGAGATTCTGGTCTGATGGATGAGGACCAAATCCCTGGCAAGGAGGAATATCCTCTCACTGCCATCTATAACACTGACGAATGATCTTCAGAACCAATTTGTCTGAAACCATCTGTTGCCAAGGAGAAAAGTGGAGATTCAGACTTTCGGTCAGAGAAAAGGAACTGCCATGGTGGGATAAAGGAACAAAGTATTTTAAACAGTCAAACTGACTAGTTGGACTTTCCTGGAGTCTGGGGGATCCTGAAGTATTTTTGGAACACCCTAGCTATAATGCTAAAACTGGATGAGGGGTTAAGAGATTCCCTAGAAAATTAATAAGGATGGCAGAAAATCTTGGAGATTCCCTCCTTTAACTTACCCATATTTTCAAACTTTTTGATCAGCTCTGCAGCAAAGGAACCAAAAAGTGAATCGCTATTCAAAAGAGAATATAAAACCATTACTCAGATCCTCTTGGGAGGTTCTGAGAATGCAGTCAGGCAAACTTCTTCAAAACAATACCAGAGATCACAGCTCTGCAAGAATTATCAACTGAGTCAAACATACACTGTGCTCACAGCAGTGACAACTACAACAGAAGAACTAAATTTAAAGTATATTTTTCCCTCACAAGAAGAATCTGCAGACCAGACATTGCTCATACATTCCCAATTTGTCAGAACAAACATTAACACGTGCCTGACAATTCAAAATTCTGAAAATCAAAGCTGCAGAAGCATACACTATTTCTGTGAATCCATCAGTAATCTTCCCATCCTTATCACAATCAGTAGGATAAGAATGAACTGTTTAGCAGCAGTAGGATTAACTAACTCTATAGCTGTTTGATCAGATTTGGGAAGAGTGTGTAGAATCTTAAAAAAGACTGAGGAATTTTATACATTCTATCTGCCTTTTTAGGGGCAGCAGGCTGGCTATTAGATAAATGCAGGCACAGACTCCCTCCGAAAGCTGACAGAACTGGAGGAATTTGTGAAGGTTCAGAAGATTCCTTCTGTAACAGTTCATACTATTTTCTTAGGGACTTGGAACCCTCAATGTACTTCTACTGAAAACACTGACATTCTAGAAGACATCTCAAAGAGAGAGGACCTCCAAAGAGAGAATCAGAAACTGAGCTCTTCTCAGAGTATAAATAATCAGAATCCTGAGGAGAAAAAATGCATCTGTCCCTTAACCTTCCTGTCCAGATTCAGAATCTTGACTCTCTTTACAAGAAAAAGGGTATCCTTTTTTGTTTTTTAACCAGAAAGCAATACATAAGGTAGATCAAAATCCTGAATAAAACCTTGAGCCATACCCAGTAAGCTACTTCTGTCTAAGGAAATCTGAGGAGCAGCCGATACATGTTTAGTTTTATGTTTCTTTTTGACAGAAAAATATGGTCAACAGTGCTATAAATGGCAAGAGCAGGTTCTCCAGTGATAGGCAGAACATTCTGACAAAAAAAAGTGAAGCCTTCCCTTTTCTCTCTCCCAAGACCAACATTAATGTCTGTCCCTTGCCCTGTGAGGGAAACGCAACAGCTGCAAAGGACATGGCTAACCCCTGGTCCATAGTGGTTTTAGATGCTACAGGGTTCTGGGGTAAAAATCTGAGTAACAAATGGCCACAGCACAGTTACCAACCTGTGGCTGAGGAAAACTACTTGCCTGCTGTGGTGGCAAAGAGTGTTTACTTAACTTTTCCTTTTCTATGGCTGGAAGGACGACTGCCTGTTGGACCAACATTTTACTCCATAGTCAAGCTGAAAATGGTGCCTCTTTCCCAGAGAAAACAAGCCAGTAAAATTTTAAAGTCTTTAAAAGTCACTTTTTCACACAAAAACCAAGTAAAAAGCACTTTAAAATACTTTGTCAACCCCAAAAAGTAAAACTGACACAATTTCTCCACATAAAAAAAAAGTTTTTTTCTTTAAATACTTTAAACAACTTTTAAACTGACGGGGGGAGGTGTTCTCATTTAAAAGTAAGATAAAGTCTCGTGACAATCTGTTAATACACAAACGTCTAGCTTTCAAATCACTTTCCTGAGCACATAGTAGTAGTAAAATAATTGAACTACTGTTTTTTTTTTCCCCAGCGGAGGAACAGCACAAGCTGACCATCAATTATTAAACGCCCCAGGAGCAGACTCTTCGGTGACCGTAAAGCTCTGAAGGGCTTGGCAGGCAGGGTTTAGCACCCAAACGTCTTAATCAGCTCAGTTCGAGCTGCCTGACAGTTTTATGGACGGTGTGTTGAAGTTTTGGAAGCTAAGCTAGACGGCTGTTATATCCTTGGCAAGATACAACCTTTATACACAAGGCTACTGCAGCAGTGATCATTATGACAATCACCACCAGTGTTACCAGGTGCTACCTTGAATTGTCTACTGACCCAAATACAGTGGTTAGTAAACAAGAAAGTGTGTTTTCCTTTTATGCCAAATTATGAACACGTGCCAGTGTTAATATTTCTTTTAATTACTTTATATATAGTAAGGCTGACATGGAAGCAAATGAAAACTTACAAAATGCTGCAAAAGTTGTCACTAATATCTGTTATCTGTCTACTACAAGTATTGATATGTTTACCCTTGTTTAGTAATAAAATATGCATAACTACCTTATTTCTGTAAATATCTGATGCACTGCTCACCTGGAAGCAGTAAGGAACAGATTTTCATATACCAGTCACCACAGAGATCAGGAATGGCTCCTCTGACAAATGAGGTGCTTGGTATCACAGAACAAGTAAGTTACTGTCTGGAAATATGAATATAAGCTATAGGTTAATTATAGTAAATAATTTGAACCAGAAGGTGTTTATCTCATGTTTCATGGTATCAAATGAAAACTTAAACAATGCTGGAAAGGGTTTGCACTGATAGCTGATATTTAACTAGCATTGCTTTGTACATAGTTATATTTATTTGTCCAGTAAATATGCAAATATATATACAAACCATAATTATGCAAACATCTCAAAAAGAGTGGCATGTACTAAACTGCTCTGGAACAAACTGAAGAAAACATTGTCAAGAAAAAAGTCACACTTGCAGTTGGGGACTAGCTACCATGGTTTGGAGAAATATTAACAGCCATTTTTTATTAATAAAATATTAAATGCTACATATACAACTGCATGTTAAGTATAAAATCAGCATTACATCTGGCTAACATATTAGCACCATTTGGAAGGGAATTGTGTTGTTGAAGAATTTCATATTTTAACTTTTTTGTAACATTTATATTTTTTTGGTGTAAGTATTTGTTTACAGGTAGATTGCAACACTGAATTCTCAAGAATTTAGCTCAAATGCAACCTGTCCAGCCAAGACAGCTGCTGCTGTCAGGAGATGTGAAATCATCATGATCACAAACCATGAGTGTAAGACTCAATAAGAAACCTTCTTCACAATGAGTACAGCCTGAGAGATGTGTTTCATATAAATACAGGTTAGTCCAAGCCATCCACTGTCCATATCTGGTAGCGTGCTAGGATTAAAAAAATAATACATCTAATAAATAGACCATACTGACTCATCTGCAGCCTTTTGTTTCCATTGCATTTTTTCATGCATTCCAACATTCAAAATTGTCATTCTTTCTGCTCAGTCCCACCCATGATCTACACAATTAATCAGATTATGTTGTATTGAATGTGGGTGGCAAGAAGACATAAGACCAGAAATTACAACCCTTAGCTTACAGGGCAATACAGCCATGGTTTAATTAGAGAAGGTATCTGCATAGTTCTTCCTCCTCCACCGAAAAAAAAGTAAATAAACACCTGAAAATAGTACCCTTGGCCATAATTCACCTATGGGCAAGGCCAGCCTGTATATTTGGTTAGACAAAAAATCCATCCACAGCAATACCACAAGACAAAAAGCGGAGCTAAATATGATACAAACAGAAGGCGGGATTATCATCATTACAATTTAATATAATACATAGCACATCATTATCTCGATGAGAAACATCACAACTTGTACTTCAGTGACAGACAGATATTACCTCACAACGTCTATCCAACTGCTGCATACTGGATACAAAGCAAATCATACTTAAATCACTATGTATTTTCCAACCCCAGAAAAAGCTGCCTTATGGCTGTTGGAAGGATCCCGGGGCTTATTTACTGTTCTAACCCTACAACTTATACAGAAAGGCTGTTCTAATAATCCAGCATCCTTTCAGTGCAGAAAATCTCCACCTAGCCACCCACCTCTAAATTCAAGTTGTATTCTCATTTTCAAACAACCTCTTTTTAGAAGGTTGGTATTCAGTGGACTTTATTGATTTCCTTAAGTCAGTTGAAAGCTTTTCCAATGCACCCCCCAACAACACATTCATTGATCAAGATTATACATATTCATCTCTACTAGTCTCCATCTCCATGTGACTTTTGGTGTATACTGCGCACCATTCTTGATGTCTTTCTCTTGCGTAATTCTTTGAACGACTCTGACACATTTTCATTTATGAATAAATTGTTACCAATAAAGAAATAAGCAACTGATCTGCATATGTTACACCAGTGGAGAAATCCTCTTCTGGAAATTATGTTCCTTTTTTTCCTCACACTAGTGTTTTAAAGTGTTAATTTACCCAGTAAGACAAAAATGATTTACTCTTTCTAGGCACACATCTGATTTAAAGCAATATCTCTAAAATTAACATCTTATTAGTTAATGAAAAAAGGATTCCTGTTGGTCAAAAAAGTTCAAGTTGGTTCAACAGAGAGTCATCACAACACCTTTGCGTTCCAGTTCTTTCTGTCAATGGACTTACAGAACCATTTGACTTTTTTCTGCCACTTTGTGATGGTAAACTTCAGATGAAACATTATCAGCCTAACCATTTATAAGTGAAGGCTACATGTTTCATCAAAGTATTATAACATGCGGCCCCTAACGGAGATGTCTACATAGTTCATCATCACATGAAGTATAAAGAGACTGACCCTTTAACAATGATTGCAACATGCTTACATGGAATGTTATGAATCTGTCATCTTAAAAGTGAGGGGTATAAACTTTCACAAAGAGTAATGTAAGTTTGCACCTTTAACTGTGATGCATTTATGTATCAACTTTTGTTTATGCCCCAATTACACCCAGTATTTACTTTCAAAACATGTGCTACGTCTTGTATTTTATTCAGTGTTGCTTATTTTGTCAGTTCTTTTCATTTTACTTGTGCCGTTTTCAGCTCTTTAGATTTAACAGAAATTAACTTTGGCATTTACTGACTGTAATGACAAGTTAATATTTATATTTTGTATTATAATATTTACATATAGTTTTTATATCCATATTTGTTTGCAGGGTAGTGTTTTACTGACAAGCCTGTTTTACCTACCCTGCCTTTAATCACTGTCATGGCTAAAAATGGTTAGTCTGCATCTATTCATGTACCCAGTTAAACAGTAAATAAAATTAAATGAATACATTTCAATATATGCTACTACTATGGTCTGCACACAATATCAGATGTAGCCAAACTTTAGAAGGGAAGTTATACTACATATACAAGTGTTTAAACTTTCTAAAGAGGAAGTTTTAAAGTAAACTATGTGACATCCATTAACATAGCAGAGGTATCTAAGCTTTGTGAAGAGGTGAGGCAGTTTCAAAGGTATGATTCCTTCCAGAAACATCTTTCTAAGTTAACTAAAGATTTAATTGCCCTGGAAAAGGAACTCAAGGAATGTAAACTTAAAAAATTTCAAAGGAATGCAAGAGACTATGCTAACGGTAGACAATTTACTATACAAAAATCAGTTAAATTTTCTGAGAATCTTGATCAAACCTGGGCCAAGGGGAAGATCTGATAGCACTCTGGAAACATTGGCTGAGTATTCTTCTTCAGCCGGGGAAACTGATGTTGATGCTGTAAACAATTCCCCGTTGGCTAAACAGAGGAATGTGCCCTTTGGAATTAGAAGGGCTGGCCGCAAACACTCCAAAAGATATAGACGCTTTATTACGGCTGGTAGTCCTGAACTGGGATGGAGTTCCAATGTGCACAATATTTATTTTCAGTTGTTTCAGTCAGAAGTTGATTTATTACATAAAGGTTTAAATTTTGTTCCTACGTCGGTTTCAGAAGACATTTTTGTTAAGGATGTCCTGATGTTTTGCAGACAGCTTAATTTAAAGCTGTTTTTTATAATAAGGGTATGTCAGATCATTGAGAATTTAAGTGTAAATCTTCTAATTTTGCACCTCCCATGAATAAACATGTGGCAGCTTTTCAGCAAAGTGTTTTAAAAGATTTACATTTTAATTTCCATACCAGCAGGGCTGTACAACATAACTTATCCAAGGGTGAACAGCAGGCCTTAATAAATCTTAAGGACAATAAAAAATGTGGTTATTCATACAGCAGACAAAGATGGGGCTGTGGTGGTTTGGGACTTGACCATGTATTTGTCGGAAGCATATAACCAACTTTCTGACAATCGTTTTTATCAAAATTGATCCTGGACCCCACTTTGAAGTTTAAACATGACAGTGATTGTTTTTTGAAGCTAGCCTTGGAAGAAGAGTTCATTTCTAAGCAAGCTGTTTTTCAACTCACAGTCCAGGTTCCCACTTCACAATATTTTTATCTGCTCCCCAAAATACATAAAATGTTCACACAGGCAGACCCACTGTTTCTGGTTGTGGCTATTTGAACATTTGTCTGCCTTTCTTACCTACTATTTATGCCTTCTGTTAAATGGTGTACATTTGCAAATACAATACATCACCCAGTTTTTGAATATTATTCAAGATGCACAGTTGGCGATGGGTTGGTATATGTGCACGTTGGATGTTGCATCTTTGTACACCAACATTCCACATTGGTCTGGGGTAATGGCACTGGATTATTGGTTAATCATTCAGCATTGTATAGCTCCAGATTCAATACATTTTTAATCTGCAACATTACAGAACATGTTCTCACTAAAAATGCCTTTTACTTTAATGGAGAATGTTTTTTTACAGCTCAAGGATACTGCCATGGGAGCATCTTTTGCTCCCATTTATGCTGATCTAGCCATGGTTTTTCTTGAGGAGCAGAGTATGCATGATGCTACTCATAATATATTTTTGGAGTCCATAGATATATGGTGTAGATACCTAGATGATTGCTGGCTTGTTTGGAAGTCTGATTTAACTTACTGGGATGAGTTCATACAATATCTTAATGAAAATAAATGGGATATACAATTTGCTGTTCAATATGATCTTTCACATATTTCTCTGGATGTTGCCATCTTGAAAAACAATGATGGCACTTTAAACACTACTGTCCATAGGAAAAACCCTGACTTTAACACATTTTTACATGCCTCTAGCTGCCATCCACCCCACATGTTTCGCAATATCCCCAAATCACAGTTTTTAAGTGTTCATAGAAAATGTTCCTCAGATGCTGAATGTAAGACAAAGGAAAGTACAGTTTTGTACCTACCATAAATGTAGATGTTCGAGTGTACACCCTACTGCAGTCATCACACTTGGATTATCCTGTCGTCAGGCGGTCCCGCAGTCGGCCGGAATTCCAAAGTCTTAGTCCGGCATCGGTTGTTGCCGCTTCTTCCCTGACGTCAGTGCGCCAGGGGTATATATATATTGCAACCAACGCCATTTTCTTCAGTTTTTCTTGCCCCGGATGTCAGGTGCCCCCAAAAAGGTGGTCAGTAATTAGTACTAAATTGAGTAAATTTTGCAAAAACACAAAATCCCTCCAGCTATAAGCAAATACATCAGGAAGGTATTGTAGAGATTTTAGCCAGTTAGTTCAGAGGGGATGGAGGGAGGGTAACCTGGACTGCAGCAGGGTGTACACTCGAACATCTACATTTATGGTAGGTACAAAACTGTACTATGTTCATCGTGTTACCCTGCTGCAGTCATCACACTTGGGTTGAATCCCAAAGCTAAGGATGGGTGGAGGAATCATAGAGGGTTATTGGAGGCTAGAAGACCCTGCAGAACTGCAGTGGCAAAGCCAGCTCTAGTCTTAGAGTAAAGTGGTAAGTGATAGTGTTTGGTAAAGGTGTATACTGAACTCCAAATTGCAGCTTCCAAAATCTCCTTGGTTGGTACCCCCCGAGGAAGGCTGTAGATGTAGCTGTTGCCCTGGTAGAGTGGGGTCTAATGGTAGCAGGAACTGGTTTTCCATGATGGGTATAGCAAAACCGAATGCAATGTCCTATCCATTTGGAAATGGTTTGTTTTGATATAGCCTTCCATTGTGAAACTGTAGCATAGGATACAAAGAGCTGGTCAGATTTTCTGAAAACCTTAGTTTTATCCAAGTAGTAACGAAGTTGCCTGTGAATGTCCAAGGAATGCAGGAGTCTTTCTCCTTTGTTCTGTGGATTTGGGAAGAAGGTGGGTAAGTGGATGGTTTGATTTAAAGCCACACTGGAAACCACCTTAGGCATGAAGGAAGGATTAGTTCGTAGAGAAACTCTGTCTTGATGGAAAATGAGGAAAGGTTCCACTGCCATTAGTGCCTGTAGCTCTGAGACTCTTCTAGCTATTGCTAGCAGCAGGGCAGTCTTCCATGATAGAAACTGTAGATCTGCATAGAAAGCTGGTTCATAGGGAGGTAGCGTAAGTTTTTCCAGAACAAAATTGAGGTCCCATGTTGGTGTAGGTGCTCTCCTGGGGGGTCTAATGTTTTTTGCCCCTCTGAGGAACTATCTTAGAAGTGGATGCGAAAATAAGGGTGGATCCGTGTTGTAGTGGGCTGAAATAGCTGATGCATGGATTTTAATGGAAGAAAAAGAAAGTCCTTTGTGCAACATCTCAGTAAAGTACTGTAGAATCTGAGGCATGTGAGGCTGAAGTGTGTCTTGTTCTTTAGCTTGGTTCCAGGCACAAAACCTTTTCCATTTGTCCGAATAGGCCTTCCTGGTGCTGGGCCTCCTAGCTTCTAGAATAACATCCATAACTGCTTGGGAAAGAGGAGCTGGCTGGATGCTTAGGTGATTTGCTATGCAGCCAGATTTAAGGTTTTGAGCTGGCTGTGAAGAATCTGATTGTTTTGCTGTGTGAGCAAATGGGCAATTTGTGGTAAAATCCAAGGTGGGCCCTGGGCCATATTCCTCAAAAGTGGGTACCAGTGCTGGCGTGGCCAGTCTGAGGCTATGAGTATCAGTCGTGGTCTCTCCTTTCTGACTTTCAAAAGCACCTTTATGAGGAGAGGCAATGGAGGGAAGGCATATACTGTCAGGTTTTTCCAACTGAATGAGAGTGCGTCCACTTTCCAAGCTTGGTGGTGCAGTGTCCCTGTACAAAATTTTGTTAGTTGATAGTTTTGAGGACTGGCAAACAGGTCTATGTCTGGAAGGCCCCATTTTTGAGTTATCATTGCAAATACTTGTGGATCCAGTTTCCACTCGTGGGGATCCATGATGTTTATGCTGAGGTCGTCTGCCAATGTGTTCTTTTTTCCTGGCAGGAATTGAGCTTGTAACTGAACTTGGTAAGCCAGAACTGTGTTCCACAAGGTCATTGCTTGCCTGCATAGAGGGTAGAAGTGTGTACCCCCTTGTTTGTTTATGTACCACATTACTGTGGTGTTGTCCATCCTTATTGTAAGTTGTCCTGGTTGTAATAGATTCTTGAAGGCTGTCAGAGCATTCTGTACAGCTAGCATCTCTTTTTGATTGATGTGCAGATTCCTTTGATCTGCAGTCCATACGCCTTGAACGCAGTGTCCTGCCATGTGTGCCCCCCAGGCGTAGTCCGATGCATCTGTTGTCATAGTTTGCCTGGCTGGGGGCAAGGTGAAAGGCTGGCCCTTGTTGAGGTGACATGCCTGTGACCACCATAGAAACTCCTGTTGTAGGCAGGGAATGAGAGATATCATTGTGTCCAAGCTGTGGCTGTGTTGAGACCATACGCTTTTTAGGTACCACTGTAATTTCCTCATATGCAGCTTTGCAAATGGTATTAGTAGTATGCAAGATGCCATGAAGCCCAAGGCCTGCAGAATTTTTCTTGCAGGTAATTGGGTCTTTGTTGCCATTGTTTTGAAATATTGAGTCAGTTGTAGTTGTTTGTCTGGCGTCAGATAAGCCTTCTGGGCCGTTGTATTCAAGCTGGCACCCAGGAATGTCATGTTTTGTGAGGGTACTAGTTTTGATTTCTTTTCGTTTACTGTGCACCCTAGACAACTTATTAGATGTTTTACAAAAGCCAGATGTTGTAAGAGGATGTCCTTGCTTTCTGCTTGGATGAGGCAGTCGTCCAGGTATGGATATATTTGAATTCCTCTTTGTCTGCAGTATGCAATTACTGGTGCCAGGCATTTTGTGAAGACCCTGGGCGCAGTAGATAAGCCAAAGGGCAGTGCAGAGAATTGGTAATGGGTTGAACCTGCAATGAAACGGAGGTATCTTCTGCAACTTTGTCTGATAGGGGCATGCAGGTATGCCTCCTTGAGGTCCAACGTTACTAGCCATGCTTTCTTGCCCAACATGGGAAGAAGCTGCTGTAGTGTTAGCATCTTGAATTTGGGTACTTGTAAGAAGGTGTTTAGAAATGAAAGGTCCAGAATTGGTCTCCAGGCATTGTCCTTTCTGGGAACTAGAAAGAGTCTTGAGCAAAATCCTTGGCCTTGCTCTTGAGTAGGTACCAGTTGAATGGCTCTCATGTCCATGAGAGCTGTAATTTGTTTTTGTGCCTCTGCCCATTGATTTTGTGGCAGGTTTGGCATTCCTCTTTTCAATGGCAAGGTGTGAAAATGGAATCTGTATCCTCGTGAAATTATGTCTAGGACCCATTTGTCCTTTGTGACAATGTGCCAGTTGTCTGAAAAAAGTGCGAGTTTTCCTCCCAAGGGGGCTGCCAAGAGAGTGTTGCTTGGCCAGATGAGGTGCAAGTCATTGAGTTTGCCTTCTGGTAGGTTGGGACCTGTCTTCTCCTCCCTTCTATGTTGCAGTGCCCCATTAGCGAGGTTTGTACTGGGCTTGTGGTTGTCCTCTGCCTCTTGGACGTTTGTATTTACCCCTCTGTGGTCTGTCAGTAGCTGGAAAGGACCAATTTTTTGTTGGCCAGTTTCTGCTGAAGCAAGGGGGCTGTACCTGTAGGAAATCTTTGACTGTCTGCATAGATTTTGCCTTATCCTCCATTTTCTTTAAGACTTCTTCTGCTTTAACTCCAAAAAGAACATCCTGCTGTAAGGGAGCATCTAGAAGCTTTGCTTTAACATGATCAGGCAGAGTTTGTTCCTTTAACCAAGCATGTCTATGTATAACAGACCCAGTGACAGCTACTCTGCAGGAGGCCTCCAGAGAATCAAACCCACATTGTAAGGTGTGTTTGCCCACCTGTTCAGTTGCATGCAACAGATCCTGCATTTCTTTCAATTCAGACTGTTGAGGGAGAGTGGTGATTCTTTGCTTTAACTGTGAGATTAGAAATTGCTGATACTTAGGCATGTGAAATTGGCAATTTAGTGCCCTCATAGCTAGAGTGGCTGAGGTGTAAACCTTTTTCCCCCATCTGTCTAGTGCTCTGGAATCCCTTTCAGAGGGTACAGGATTTTTAGCCATAGAAGCCTTAGCCCCTTTGGGACCCTGGGAGATTGTCTCTGGGTCAGCAACAGGACTTTTATATAGAAATTTATGGGAATCAGGCACTCTGTAGTATCTGTCAGACTTGGCCGGAGCAGGCGGTAGAGAGTCTGGGTTCAAATTGGATTCTAAGTAAACATCATCCACAATGTCTAACACGGGTGGGATGGCAAGTGGTCTGTGCTGGGGGAGTAAAAGAAACTCTCTGAGCCTTTTTTTGAGTCAGAGTAGTCCTGACCTTCCTAGTGGAAATGTTCCCTCATAGTGTGTAAAGTTTCCCCAAAGGAATAGTCTTCAGGAGGAGAAGCTGAGGGAATGGAATCCTCAGCATCAGAATCTTCTTAAGGAGAGAAGGAGTAATCTTGGTCTTCAGAAGAGGCTGAAGAAATGGACACTTGTTCAGAGGATGCATAATCTTCCTCTTGTCTAGGCCTTTTGTCAGGAGGAGGCTAGGAACCACTGATTAAAGAGATCAAATCTTCAGCCATTTTGAGCATCAGTTTCTTAGGCATGGGGCCTTGAACAGGGGACTGTAGTGCAGTCCTTTTAGATTTAATAGGAGTCTTCTTCTTAGGATACATTTTAATGGTAACCGTCGTCGGTCTGAAAACGCCTTCAGAAACAGAAGGCGTTTCAGCAGCACCGGCATCTTTATCAGCAAAGTCGTCGGTAGGGTCTGAACAAAATGGTTGAGTCGGCCTGGTACATTCCATCAAAAGTTCCAAAGCGGTCTCGGGTTCCAAATCTGCGGTAGTCAGAGGCTGTGTTGGAGCCTCACTGAGGACCGGAGACCGGACCAGTCGAGGCCTCGGAATCTGGCTTAGGCCTGGGCTGTCTGTCCTTATCCTTGTGTTTTTTGTGCACGCCGGTAGTCGTTTGCTCCGACAGCATACTGTAATTAAATTTTCTACCGAAGTAGTGTCATGCAAAATTAAAGCGTCTTTTAATAGTACGTTTATTAAACCTAGCACAAAAACGACAACTAGTGACGTCGTGGTCTGGGCCTAGGCAAGGTATGCAATAAGAATGAAAATCCTTATGAGGTATTTGCTTCCCACAAGAAATACAATTGTTAACTTTTTATGACATCGGTCTGAGGCAAGAAAAGTTTCCCCAATGGGGTACTTAGCTTTACAGAAGACTTCGGTCTGAAATTCGAATTCGAAAATCTCAGGAGTCGGCTGACCGGCACTTGCGAACTGCTTCTGCTTCAGGCACCACGCGGCAAGAAAGACTGAAGAAAATGGCGTCGGTTGCAATATATATACCCCTGGCGCACTGACGTCAGGGAAGAAGCGACAACAACCGACGCCGGACCAAGTCTTTGGAATTCTGGACGACTGCGGGACCGCCTGACGACAGGATAACCCAAGTCTGATGACTGCAGCAGGGTAGCATGATAAACATCTTGATTTGGTTAGAAGATTTTGTGACAGGGGGCATAATTATAAGGAAGTTATGACCACTCCAGACTCTAAGAAGTTGATGGAACAGAGTTGTTGCAGTATAAAAAACAAATTTGGGGATGATGTTTTCGGGCTGGTGACTTAATTATGGTAGGAATATAGGGTTTTCAAGCTTCTTTTCCACAGACACTGGGACATCCTTATGGCAGATAACAAAACATCAGAGCTAGTTCCCGCACATTGTTTATTTTCTTACAGAAGAAGAAAAACTACTAGTAATTACTTTAACCATTATAAGAAAAGTATTAGACATAAAACGGACACACAGAGAACAACAGATTGCATCCCTGTGGTGGATTGCCAACCATGTGGGTATTGTTCTGCATGTATGTAGGTTTCAAAAACAAAACAATTTACATCTAGGAATACCCCCAATTTTTTTCATATCCTTTGTTTTGGTACTTGCTGTTTCGATTGGGTAGTTTATTTAGCTACTTGCACATGTTCAGCTTTTTAGGTAGGAGAGACATCCATTCAACTTAAAACTCGGATTTTTTAGCATATGAGTAACATTAGAAATGACCGTCTGTCTAATGCATTACATAAACATGTCCAGAAACATCCTTCTGCTGTGTTTAATTTCACTGTTATTGACAGGATTAATCTAGCTGCATGCAATAAGTTAGGGTGGCATGGTATCCTGAATAATAAGGAATTTTCCTGGATAGAGAGGTTGGGGCCTTTACTTTCACCAGGGCTCAGTGAAGTGATGCTGTCTCATTAAATGGGTGGTGATTCTTTAATGATAAATTTATTACTTATATATTTAAATGTGGGATTGTTGTGTGGAACTTAACACTGATGAAGGCACGGAGTTGCTGAAACTGGTATGTTCCTTAATGAAATGCTGTTGTGCCTTTCGGCTTTTCCCGGTTAGGGGTCGCCACAGTCGAACTCCTGTCCGCTAACGATTGGCAGTAGATTTTTTACGTGCCGAGTTGCCGGCCCTGACGCACAACCTTCAACAAAGGTACACCCATTCATGCATGTCTCCACACAGAAGACGCTCTAGCTGAGAATCGAACAAGACAACGTCTTACTGTGAGGCGACAACGCTACCGCAGCACCACCACCGCAGTTCTGTTCCTTAATGAAATAATATTAAATAAATGGTTTTGCTGATTTGAAGTGCTGGCTGCTGTTGTTTGGATTCATCATTTTGCCTTTGCGCTTGGCTGCACCTGCACGGAGTTTGTATTTATATTCATTAAGAGTCCATAACAACAAACAGAAAAAAAAAAAAACAATGAAACAGATGAATAACACATTCTACTGGACAACTACAGGTTTTAGAATTACTTGTTTTGGTATTAACAGTGATCCATCATGAGTTAGGTTACCGATGTTAGTGTGATTTAATATCCACTTGCAAACAAAATTTTCTCATTGGCTAAAAAAGCCAGCATGAGAAAATAAAACTGTGCAGCTTCAATGTACTTAGCATAACAACTGCAAGAGACATAAAATGGGTGCTAGAATGAAGATGTGAAGAGCTAAAAGAGTGTTAGCTGGACTGGTGAGAACTACAGCATCTTTTTTCAATGGGAGTAAAACTGCGGAATATTTTTCACAGCAAGCCTATGGCTTAATGGGAGAGTAGAGTTAATGTACAGGACTTTGAATATTACAGAAGGTCAAAACACATCAGTACAGATAGCTATTAGCCATTCAGAAAGTAATGCAGTAGTTCTTTTTTGTTGTTGTTAAATGATCAATCAAGTGACAGACTTGGTTGGAGTAGGTTTGTAGTTCCTTGGCGGGGGGGGGGGGCAAGCAGTGAAAGTGTATATTCTAATCATGGCAGTAGGAATATTTAATGCCATAGTCACGTTGCAGAGGGATAAAGCCCTGACTACAGCATAACTGACCTGGGTTCGATTTCTGGCTCAAGCATTTGATGTACTGGCAAGGAGGGTCTGGTGCTCCTATCCCTGGGAGGAATGGTGGCTACATGGGCATTACTGTCAGACATCACTGGTGGAGGCTGGGGATGCAGTCCAAGAGAGGAAAGAACAGCGGACCTGACTAATCTACTGTATAGGAAGGTGATAGACTGCACACCCCCACTGCATGCCTGCCCCTCAGATACAACCATGAGGTCCACAGAGGGAGAATGGGGAAACAGGGCAGGCCACAAAGTAAACCCCCCCCTTGCTGAAAGTGGCAGTAGGACATCCACCCTGGATGCCCTTAGGGTCCGTGACCCACCTCAACACAGATTCAGATAAGACTAGAGGAGTTAAAGAGTGGCTAGCAGACCCAGCAATGGACAGTGACATGGGACAGAATGCCACAGGATGAAGCAGGGAGCAAAAAAAGAAACATTTTGCCTACATCATTCTTGTCAAGGGTTAAGTCGTGGGATATTTTGTGGCAACTATAATCGGTAGGGTTAATTTTAGCTATTATACTGCTGATGTGAAGCAACATGTTTAAGGCTGGGTGGAACATGACACAGAGGTCTCTGAAGGAGAGAAAATGTTCATTATGTTGACCAGAGAATAGAAGGGGGAATGGATGGGGTGGTGCATTATTTCATTAACTGGGAGTTCAGAACAACATTTTAGTTCTGTGTTAGTTGTTTACCCAGTACTCATGGTTGCAGTTTGTGTATGTGGTTTGCATTTTTTTACAGTATTGTTTTACAATTTGAGATAGAGTAAAGGATACTAGGTCATCAGTGTAGAATGAGAGATTAGTTTGTTTGAGATCAGAAGGAAAGGAAATGATGAATTAAAATATAGACACTGGTGGCTAGAACTGAGCCTTGCAAGGAGCTTATAATGATATTCCATGCTGAAGAGAAGCTATTACTTTTAACAGAAAAAGTTATGTTCCTAATATAGGATGGAGGAAGCCAAAGTTGGTCTGAGCAAGGCTGTTAGCTTCATATAGTTTACAGAGTCAAACACATTGCTGAAGTTAAAAAAAAAAGTCTCCTTAAGTGGCCTTTGCTAGTGCTGGTAAAGATGGTCCATTAGAAAGTTGGAATACTACTTTGTTTTATGAAGCCATGCTGGTAAGATGAAGTACATTACATTGGTGGAGGTAGTTAACAAGTTGGTTGTAGATTTCTTTTTGAAATAGTTTATTTTGTGGGGAAGCAGGTATATAGATCCATAGCCTATGGCAGACCAAGGTTTGCTGGATTTAAGGAATGAAATAACAAATGCTTTTTCCAGATCTTTAGAAAGTGCATTGAGAAAGTGATAAACAGATGGCATAAAAGAGTGGTGAGCTAGTCAGCCAACTAATTGATGAGCCAAAGAAAGAGGCCATCTGAGTCTTATGTGTGTGGGTAATGACTATAGTATGTTATGTCAGTTACCCTCATGGAATGAGACAGAACATAAATGTCATTTTAAAAAAGTAACACATTTTACCAATCTATTTTATTTCCTATATTCAGGCTTCTAAGATGACTGCACAGTTTAATTTTACCTCTCCCAGTATAAGAGAAAACCGGGAAAAAAAGGGCCAGTGAAATTGTCAGCTTGGATAAAATTCAATTACTGGCTAGTAGGTACACGGAATGAATGTCAGGAAAGAAGACATTTTGAGATCCTGAAAAAAGATCTACCAGAAAAGGTGAAGAAAAAATTTTGGGTGGGAAGAATCCTATAGCTGCTCAGCAAAAGAGAGTTTATGTTTTAGTTTTGGTACAAGAGATACCATCCAGTAATTTAGAGGAAAAACAAATCAATAATCAAAATAAAGGAAATTTTGAAGGAATATATCAGCACAAACAATAAGAGGCAGGAAAAATACAAGCTTTAAGAAGCCATTCAGATGAACCAAAAAAATGCAAAAAATCAGAGACCGAAATGAAAAAAAAGTTAAGTAAATATGATGTTTCTAAAGGGTTGGATACATATGAGACTTTTAAGGAACAGCTGCTTCAAAAAATATTAAAAGTTAGTAGATAGTGTACATAATTATCTGCTGTACCAGAGAAAATGGGAGGAACACATTAATTTTATGACCGTTCAAAAAGCAACTAGGCTGGTGTTCAGTTGCAGGACTTGGTAAATGAATGGGCACAGAGCATATGCTGCAAACTTGGCTGTGAGAAAGTAGTCAAGACCTACATTAGTAAAGATGAAATCATACCAGCAGAAAGAGTTGATCCCGACAAAACTGTGACAGAAAGGAAAAGTATTAAAAACTGGAGACAGCAAAGTTTGTGGAAAATTATTATTCACTGTGCACCAGGCAAGCGAGAAGCAAATTTATCCTAGCAATCAGAGAATGTTGAGAGGCAGGTATGAGATCAGTTGTCTTCAGAATATTTTTTCTTAAGGCTCAAAAACATGTTTGAATGCAGAACAGGCAAAGGAGGAAATAAAGCTTTTTTTGAAACAAGAAACATCTTTATTAAATTATCACATATGACACAGGCCATCACACATTTATACACATGAAAACAAACCATATTGACATAATTTTAGTTGCAAACATTATACGTCACTTATAATCTAGCCAATCATTGTTAGTTACCAGTTTTCTCCAATAAATTCCAGCCCCCTCTTACATATTATTGTCTGTATCCCTAATTCGTCCCTATCAGCAGAATCTTTCTCCATTTCCATGTTGGCTTAGTTCTTAGAATACTTTCTGCTACTTTATGAATGTAATACTCTACATGATTATTATTTTCCTTAAGGATCTGCATCCAAAATCCCAATTTCTCCTTGCGCTCCCCCTGTTTCATCATCATCCCTTTCCACTTTGAATTATAGGTTTCTGTTTATGCTATGTATAGAAGTCTTAACTGTGTAGCTCTGAAATACACTTTCAAATCAAGTAATCCCAAACTGCCTTGTTCAATTGGAAGAATCAGCTTATCCAATGTGACTCTTGCAGTCATCCCCTTCCAAATAAAATCCTTCAGCTCTTTATTAATTGTTATCCACAACTTCTCCTCTGGTTGATAAAAATATGCCTGACCTGTGTATAAAACTAAAGGGACTAAAACATTTTCACTGCCTGTATCTTGCTATCCACATGCATACAACAGAGTTTCCAATTTCTCCGTTTTTGCATTACCTTCGGTTTAGTCTCTTTCCAGATATGCTTAGCTGCTATACCAGAATCCTTTTTAATCCATACTAAGTACTTCATGTTATCATGTCCCGATAAATATGGATACTGCTGAACCAATTTGTGTGTGGGTACATAATTTACAGCTATTGGCTTTGTTTTATCTTCATTAAATTTTGTATCCTGAAAAGATATGAAACTGCCTAAAAATGTTCCATAACACTGAAATGTCTTATTCTGGTTTTATCAGACATAAAATATCATCATCTGCAAATAGAGCCAGCTTTTCTTGACTACCTTAACAATTATATCCTTGAATTTCTGAAGCTCTGATTTTGCTTCACCAATGGTTCTACATATAGTGCAAAGAAACGGGAAAGAGGACAGCCCTGCCTGGTTCCTCTGATCAAACAGAAATTATCAGAGAGGAAGCCACTCACTTGAATTTTTACCTCCGACCCCCTCATATGTCCTCCTAATCAACCTTAAATTTTTAACAGGGAATGCAAATGCTTCCATCACCCTGCTCATTAACTCCCAATTTGCTTTGGCAAATGTTTTCCCACCAATAACAGTGGTATTTTCTAAGGAGGAAATCAAGTTTATCAAAAAAAGTGTTAGCCAGCAAGCAGAAGAGAATTCTGCTTCTTATTCTTCTAATAATAAAGCTCAAAGACAGGCTTTGCCAGTGAAACCTTTTTCCATTGTTCCAAAGGAAAATGCTTGAGACACAAAAAAAAGCACAGTAGTTGACTGGAAAAATTAGGAGTACCTTGGATTTTTGACAGTCTGGTTCTAGAAGATTCAGATGATTGGGAAAATGACCAGCAAAACTGAAATTAGTGAATACATGAGAAACTATAAAGAATCACTCACATTTGTGAAATATGGCTTTGTATGAAAAAGTGGCTGAGAAAGACTGGAATTTTGTTGATTTCATTAAACTTGTGGATGGACTGTAAATCATGTTCCCTAATTTGTCATTAATGTTTAGAAGGACACCTAAAAGAAAAAAAAAACTAGTAACTTAACTAATAGTTTCTGCTCTTGGTATTTGTATAAAACATTTCTTGATATAAATTGCATGTTATATTGTAAATCAATTTTGTGTACCATGTAGTCAAGAGTATTTAAAATGTGTGTAGTGACTGTTGCATATGTTAAAGATATTAAAAGTAAACTAGTACTTTTTCTTAGTCATAAGAAATATAGGCTTTACACTATAACAGGGTAAGAAAGGCTGGTCAGAAGCAAGTTTTAAGTTAATACAATATTGTTTGGCTGCCGGGGTGAGGTAGGGTGTAAAAGTGTCCAGATAATGTATGCAGAACTAGACAATTTCCCTTGCTTTTACTAGGATACCTAGACTAATGTCCTTGGTTTGAGCTATAATTTTTGTAAACAAATAGGCTTAAAAAATAAGAGAAAATGAAAAACAGGCATTACAAATTCTAAGTTTCTTGCATCTACAAAGATATTACCTAAATGCTCATAGTGGCAGACAAATCTGCAGCTGAAGGCAATTGGCCCAGGGAATTTTGCACATTGTGTTCCGAGTGAAATTTACAAGGACTCCTACATGCATCTGCAAAGTAGTTAGCATTTTTCCTTATTGCAGATTACTTTTACATCAAGTCTACAATTTAGTTTTATTTAAAGGTAGCTAGTGTACATTTTCTTACGGCTAAAGTCAATGTTTTCTGAAAGCATGCAAGCTGGTTTTCACATCTGGGAAGGGAATATAGATAAGAAAAGGACAGACAGTGGTCAGTGTAAGTGGGAACATAGGCTATAACATGCTTTAGCATGAACCTTAATTTTAGATTAGGTAATGCCTACTAGTAAGGCTGTTGATTTGGAGAAATTATTTCTATCTGGAGAGTTAAACTTTATTTGTTGAAAATGTACATAATTTTATGTGTTTGTTCTAAGTTAAGAAGGATGGATGGGGGCATTAAAATGTATTTTTTTGTGGTTTGTTAGAGGAGCTTTATTAGAGCAAAAACTCTTTAAAAAATGTGATAATAGGTTCAAATGTAGATGAGAAGAAAAAAATGTATAAAAGATTGGCCTGCCAAAGATTAGTGCGTGCAGGTAAAACAAAAATTGGAAATGCACATTCAAAAAAAATCATGTATAATAAATGCAAACAATAGTTTTTTATCATAATGACTAGTCTAGCCATATTACCTTGGAATATTAAGTGGCCCTACAGGTATAGACAAAAGAAATGAGAACTAAATTACTTTATGAAATGCTAAGAGCAAACAGGAGAAACATTTGGAAAGAAATGAAGTTGTGAATCTGACAAAAAGATTTCAGGATGAAGACTGCTGAATATTGAGGCAAATGAAAAGGGGAGTAATAATACTGATTGCTGGAGAGGCTCCATTAGTGAAATTAGAGAGAAAAAATGGTAGACTTGTGGTGCAAGGGGCTATTTATTGACAAGGGAACAAGGGAAGTGGATTGCACTGGCATGCATTTATACTCCATCAAAAATACTATTATGGAGCTTAAGAAAATTTTCGAAGAAACAGTCAGCTTTCAGCAGGGGTATTACTTATACATGGAGACTGGGTCCTGATTTGTAATAGAGAGGACATATCAGAGAGACCTAAAGGGGTAAAAGGAAAACATAAAATATGGTAGAGAGGACGTATCAGAGAGGCCTAAAAGGGTAAAAGGAAAACATAAAATATGGTAGATTTCTGAAGGAATTTATAAAAATATTTGGTATGGAAGACAAAGTCAGTAGTAGGAATTTAGACAAAGTACATATTATTCTCCAAGGTACAATGAATGGGCTAGACTGGATAGAAATTATACTTCAAAGCAGCATGTTCATTTAATTGAAAGCCACAATGCACATGCAGTATCTATTTCGAATCAAGCACCAACAAAGACAGACAAAATGCAGGTAACATTGGCACGTTCCCACCTACCGGTTAAAAAGAGGAATTCAAAGAATGGGTAGTGGAAATAATTTGAAAGTTAATAGGGAAATTAGCAATTTCTTCAGAAGGAATAGCTGGTAAGTAGATAAAATGGAAATGGAGTTTAAAAGGAGAGTAGAAAGAAAAGAGAAACGTGGTTATGCAGCAACAGGAATTATTTAAAGGGACTGACAAAGGTTAAAGTATTACAGAATAATGGGAATTTCAAAGTACAAGGAGGACAATTGCAGAGTGCTAAAGAAAATAAGGGAATATTTGGCTAGCACACATAAGTTCATAAAGACTGTTGTTAACCAGCTATTTTTAACTCATTAACACCCAAGTGGCGTGGAATGTCACACCTCTAGCAGCCTACAGACATATTGCACTCCAGAGCATTTTTGGAAAAATAAACTTAAAAAGGATAAGATAAAGAAAAGTAAATATTTGTGAACAATAAAAGCTATTAAAACTGTACAAACTGCAATGTTATCAGTAAGAAGTATTCTTTGCAGTGATAATAGTCAGTGCACAGTCTTTTCAGAAATACTATAAAATATAATGTACACAAACTCAAAATTATATTTTCTCAACTTTTGCAAACAAGTTATCACATCTTGGAAACTGTATAACCTAGACATAGTTAAAACATTTTTGTTGACCAGTCATTAGCTTCCATCTGACAAGAAATTCATCCATGAGTGCATGCTTATTTCAAGATATCTACAGAAATATGAAAACATATGCTTAATTGCATAATTAGCACAATAACCACTGAATATTTTTCAAGATATGAAACTTACAGTGCAAATCTGACAAGTTTTCTTCAACATCATCTAAGGTTTCACCTGATGTCATGCAAAAGTTTGCAAATCACTTGATTTTTTTAAGTATTGAGTGCATATGTAAACATTGTTTATTTTCATAATTACTAACAACTAGTAATATATCAGGTATGGTGTGATATAAATGGACAGTGACTGAGTTTTTCTATCTCACACCATACCTCTCTATAAAGCGTAGGCCTCTTAGTTATGAAAAAAATGAACACAAATATGAAAATATGAATAAGTGATCAACAGTAATTAATGTCTCTACTGCAATACAGTCTTGATTAACAATTTAACAAGTCCTTGCATTATCTAATACTACTTATTATTCGCCAAGTCACTTTGTGAATGAAGCCAGACCTAAAACAGTTCTAGATGCCATAAGGAGTTGTGTGTGTGAACTGAAAGTATACAATAAGGCGATATAGGCTTGAATGCGTTAAACACTTTGGTACTTACGTATTATCGCAACCAGATTTTCGTGGTTGCAAAATTCGCATACTGGAATCGAAGTGAGTGCAAGAAACACTGTAAGGTGTTATTGTAAGTCATTACTGCTAAAAAATAAGTTTGAATTACCTTCAGGATGAAAAATAACTGAAAAATTCCGCTTCCTGTTTTGCATGCATTACACACGCGTGAATTGTCAAGGCTGCTCTCTTATCTAAGAAAGGAATGTTTTCACTGTGAGGAATGAATCCTAACAATTTGAAGACAGACACAAGAATCATGCTTTTGGTAAACTATTTATTTCTGACTCATGCTTGAATATAACCTTTTTGATGAGAAACTTGCAGTAACTGATGCTTTTCTAAAGGGAGGTGGATTATGTGTACAGCTTATTCTGGGGCTGTTTTTCATGGAAGAAGTTGGAATTAGTAGTTTGGTTCGGTTTTGTGCTTATGGCATGTTCAGACAGGATTTTGGTAGATATGTGGGTGAATCACTGAGCATTTCTAGCAACTCTTGGTAGTTGGTGGAACTGCGTGCTGTGAGTAAACATCTTCAGATTTGCCGAACTGTGTGTGAAGTGGCATAATGTTTAACTCCCTTGTCCCAGGAGTCCCTAAGGGGAGAAAGGCAGCAGTCCCTGAGCAATCAATGCCCCCTTACTCACTACTTGCAGCAGCAATCAGCTTGGGTTTTGACGACTACTGGCCATGAACATTCCGACGGTCTATTCCTCAATAACTTGCCTTTGCTGCGCTTGTAATCAGCAAGGAAGTGTTTGTGATGCGGTGTAGCAGTGTGGAGTTCGCCGCAAAAGTGAGACATAGCAGGTAGGAGTCGAAATATTTACAGTTATTCCTCTCCCTGCCTCATATCGTGTGTGGCACATTATTACTTACTTACTTACACTCCCCTTTCCAGTTTAATAAACCAGTTTTCTCAGAAACATTACAAATTATGTGAGTTCGAAAATCTGGTTGCGATAATACGTAAGTACCAACACTTTTATTAAATTATCACTTAACATAAGCATACATACATTAGCTAATTAATAATTAATTAATTAATTAATTAATTAATTACTTAATTAATGAGATTCAGGAACAGCTTCTTCCCTAATGTCATCAGACTGCTGAACTCTAATAACCACTACACCCCATGATGTCCAACTGGGTCAGTAGAAACTGTCTCAATTGTGCAAGAACCTGGTTACCAGCCTCACCTAATACTTAGCGCAACATTCTCCATGACTGTAACTTATAGGCCATAAAGGGCAGTAGCAATGCAGTAAAATATCTCTTCTTGCAGTGCAATACATGCAAATTCATAAATTAACCAGAGTGCAATACTCTAAGGTCCATAGTGCAATACTCTAATGTTCACAGTGCAATACTCAAATGTCTTTTCTGTGCAAGGATCAATGCAATGTTTTAACCAAGTACCTGTACAATACTAATGTCTCATGCAAGTAACTGTTCAGTTCAAAAAGTGTTAAAATGTGTTTCTAATTATGTGCAATATTCGTCTGTCTACCAGCATGTCTGTGATGCAATAGCCAGGTGCTACATGTGTAAATGTCTGTGAAAATAGTCTATATGTTGTCTGCACATTGAGTCTGGAGATATGGAATTTCATTCAGTTTTTGCACTTGTGTGATTTCTGAATGACAATAAAAGTTTACTTTGACTTTGATTAATAGAAAAAACATATTAAACATTTTTCCACCTACACACACAATAAATTACATGCTTTCTTTGTAATTGTTTGTTTTTCAGCCAAACATTATTTAAACTAGCTTAATTTCTGCCTTTCCTTAAGCATCAAATTTCCTCCTGAAAATTATTCTGCATGTATTGTTCCTACAAATTCCATTTATTTCTGTGTAATGTGCTCTTTCCCTTTTCTAATGACCCCTCTTCCAGTTCTTTTCTCTCTTTTACAATATCCAATACACCAAATACAGTTGGGTTTAGATTATGGATTCCATTATCTAGTAATTGCTTTTTGGACAGCTAACATAGTTTAATAAGGCCATACTACGATTTGGCAATTCAGATCCTGTATACCAACTCAAAATAATTACCTCCTTAGTTGCAGCCACTTGCTACCCAAATATTTCTGACAGAGAACTTTATTTAAAATCTGCCAAACTCATTACACTCCCAAACAACATGTTCCCATTTACCTCTTTCTTCTCCATCACACCTACAACATTTGCTATCAACGTGAGGAAAAATTCTGTGAATTATGTTTGTGGTATAAAGCACCCATGCAAACCCTTCCAAGCTAAAAATCAAACGTTATGGGCTTTGCTGTATACTTGAGAACCATACATATGTCCTCCTATTGTTCCCTTGTAGATTGTGTTTACAGTCTGTTCCCAATCTTTTCCAAATTACAGTTATCATATAATATTTTATACGCCCTACTAATTATTCACTTTTTAACAGGGGCTTCTGTTCTAGATTTGACAAAACATTCTACCTGACCAGGTCTTTCACTTAGTGCTCCCATATCCCTTTCTCACTACCAATACACTGATATCAATCCTTAACGGAAGGTGGTCTCTAACCTGCAGTGCAAACCTCTCCTTAACTTCCTGACATAAGATTACATATTCATGAGTACGAATTAAAAAGTCTTTTATTCCAGCAGCTAAGTATATTTGGGAATGGACTAAACAAAAGAAAACAAAAAAATTAAAGTTGGAAGTTCATTTGTTTTTAGCTACGGATAATAAGATACAAGCAGTGAAAATGCTGTTTTTAATCCCTTTAGTTTTATAAACAGGTCAGGAATGTTTGTATCAACCAAAAGAGAAGTTTTGGACAATAATAGACAATTGAAAGAATTTATCTGGGAGGGGAAGATGGCATGAGTTAAGCTGATATACCCAATACAACAAGGTGACTTAGGATTACCTGATTTCAGGAGCTATTTTAGCACTATGCAGTTAAGGTTCATATACATAACACAAGCATAAGGTTAGAATTAATTCAAAGTTGAAAGGGGTGATGAAGTCATGAGGAAAAAGTGGAATTGTAGATGCAGATCCTTAAGGAGCATAACAATCATACAGAAAATTATATTCAAAGTTGCTGAAAAGTATTCCAAGAACTATAGCGACACCAACTGAAGAAAGGAGAATTTGCTGATAGGGATGACTTTAAGTAGGGGTATAGAAAATAGGCAAGAGGGAGCAGGAAAGTAATGAAGAAAACTGGCAAAGTGACTATTGGGAGCAAATAACTAGAGACGATAAGGTAACAGAGTGGCATGAGGTCAACACAAACTTGATCTCGTAAAGTTTTAGTTGAATCTAGAACAGAAGCTGCTGTATAAAAGGGATAATTAGTAGGGCATATAAAATACTGCATTATAACTCAAAAAGGATCAATCAGAGGAGGTTAGACCAGAAAATCAATTTACACGGTAATAAAGGGAAGTCAAGTGTATGGCTCCCAAGCATACAAAAAAAAGTCCAGAAGGTTTAGGATTTTTGCCAAGTGTTTGCATTTTTATGGCTGCAACTAAGGAAATGGTTCTTTATGGAAATCAAAATTTAAATAAATTGTATTTGAGGTGTTTAATGTTCTAAGAGAGATAAAAGAACTGAAAGAAGAGATTTAGAAAAGGTAAGGAAAAATTATACAGAAATAAATGGAAATTGTGGTAATAAACATGCAGAATAGTGTTCAGGAGGAGTGAGGTTTAACGGAAGCCAGGAATTGAGCAGTTTATGTAATGTTAGACAGAATGACAGCTGTAATTTGTTTGTGTCTTTCGGCTTTTCCCAGTTAGGGGTCACCACAGCGGAACTCCGGTCTGCTAATGATTGGCAGTTGATTATTACGTACCAGCTTGCCAGGCCTGACGCATAACCTTCAACGAAGGTTCGCATGTCTCCACGGGTCTATATTATATCCTCGAACGCTTAAAAAAGCGAACGCTGATTGATCGAACTTATTTTCGCGAAACTGCAAAATATCGAAGCAGCAGAAACTCAAATTTTTTCCTAGGGAAAGAATTCGGTTGTCTGTTTCTGTTGCTTCAGTATTTTCAGTGTTATGGTGGAAAGTTACCAGTCGGATTCAGGTAAGTGTGCGATTGTGTGGATGTGAGTGTTAGGGTGATTTAGGTGAGTTAGGGTTAGGGCTCGGGTTAGGTGTGTGTGCGATTGAGTGGACATGAGGGTTAGGGCAGATTTAAGTGAGTTAGGGTTAGGGAGCGAGTGAGGTGCGTGTGCGATTGTGACGGACCTTAGGATTAGGGTTTGGGTTAAGGTAAATGGGTAGTTAGTGGTGTGTGCATAGTTTAGTGTAGGGTGAGGTATCAGATTTTAGGTGTACGTGTGTGGATTTCTGTTTGTTTGGTGTGCTTGTGTTGTGTGTATGTGTTTTGGATCAGCGATTTTTTTCCCTGGGAAAAAAAATCGCTGATCTGACAGTTCGAGATTGTAAGCTTTCGCTTAAATTAGGTCGATCAATCAGCATTCGCTTTTTTAAGCGTTCGATGATATAATAGACCCGTCTCCATGCAGAAGACGCTCTAGCTGAGAATCGAACCAGACAGCGTCTTACTGTGAGGTGATAACGCTACCGCAGTACCACCACCGCAGTGTTAGAATGACGGTTGTAATAAAGAAATAAAATATATATGTAATGCGCAATATCTGTGAATGAAAAATGTTAATGCTGTTTGTTTTCTATTACTGTACACGTGCCTGTCTTAAGTGATAATTTAATAAAGATGTTTTAAAAAAATAGACTAAAACTGAATGCCAAGAAATGCATAGCAGTGTCCTTCAGCCAGCAAGACGCCCCTTGTAAATATCACATCAACAATACATCCCTGAATACTGATCCAGTAGTTAGGGACATGGGAACCTATGTATTCAAAGAACTGCATTTCATTCACCACATATCCACTATTGTAAGAACGTGCTTTTAGATTGTACAGCTTATTACAAACGGTACAGAGTCCAGACCCAGGGATGTGATCATTCCACTGTACTCTGCACTCATCAGGCCAGTCATTGAGTATGATGCCCCATTCGGTATGTATCTGACACAATCTGCACACCCACATTTTCTATGAAACTCAAATGCCCAAATCACAAACACTATGCCAACCATCTCAAAGCCTTCTCTCTCTCTCTCTACTTGGTGTCATATATGCTACTGAGAGGCGATCTCTGCCTCACGTACAGAGCCTCAACAGATCCTATACGATCAGCCTACTTCACATTCTCAAGTCCAATGGGGGTGTAATACCTGCTCAAGAGATCTAAATATCTTTTGCAACATGAACAGAACATGTTGGGGGGACAGACATGCATCACAGAGAGTACCACTTCTTCGGAATAGTCTTCATCCCCACATAAAGCAACTATTCAAACGTAATCAGGACAAATGGATGACTAACCAAAAATTTTCCCCTGGTTTAGTACCTTTGTCCCAAACTGACAGGGAGAACATGTAAATGTTCTGCTCTTCTCACGGTTATTCATTTTCAAAACATAAGGGCTAAAAACTTCATGGGAATTGTATGGCTAGGCCTCAAGATCCTAGGTAAGTACCTATGAACAGCCCTATATCATGCCTGTCAGGAATGCATTTCTGCACACAGTTTCAACATTCACTACAGAAGAAAATATACAAAACCTTCAGCTGTACATCGGAATTCAAAAGACAAATAATGATAATAATAAGAGCCAACAGAACTATTAATTACAAGCCTTAACTGTAAATCTTGTTTCACCAATACTAGAAACTATACACAGAAAAAAAGAGGTTAACAGCACACTTCTGCAAATAAAACATGTGATACTGTTTCTTGCAAAAAAAAAAAAAAATATATATATATATATATATATATATGTGTGTGTGTGTGTGTGTGTGTGTGTGTAACTTAAAGCAAGAATATGCTGCATATTGTAAACAGGAAGATATAATCATAATTATTTTTTAATGCAAGCCAAGTGTGATAATCTCTAGACAAGGTGTACTATGTCAATTACGAAGCTTTTTGAAAAAACGAGGCTGAAATCTGTGTTCTGAGATCCTAATAATATGCAGCATTCCCTAGCCATTTTTTATTCAAAATGAAGTTGTCTGAAGCTTTTACTAATTTTATGTCCACCCTTCTCCACTAGCAAGCAGTACAAAAGCTAAGCAAACATCTGCTAAATGAAACCTTAAAATGGCTCTACACTTATCTGCAAACATTAAGGACCTACTGCAAGCAGACTGACTGCTTCCATACATTCTCCACCTTACGTCACTAAATGTAAGGAAGACAGAGAACGTTTCCATTCCATCCGCTGACTTGAGATTATACATGGAAGTACTTAAACTCGCCACAACACTTCAGTCAGTTTAATTTTAAGGATTAATTTTCAGAAGTTCAATTTCAACAGACCAATGACTTTTCGACCTTTATTCTGTGACCATCAAAAATCCCTTCCTGGTGCCAGAGAGATACAACATACCTCTGTACTTCAATCTCAGATTTTCCTTCTCACTAGCTTTTCATTACACACTTTCATGACATTGGAAGACTCACACTTCTGATCTCAGTATTACATTTTATAGACTTTACATTAGAACTTCAAGAAGAATCTGTCATTTCTGTCATAGAAAATGTATTTGAATATCGGAGAGAATATAATAGCTGATTCTCTGTTCTCCGAGCAGCAACTCTTACAAGTACTACTTTTTATGCATTCCAGGGAAAAGAAAGTCAAATTCTATTCTTATGCAAGCAGCATTACAGAATGATGTGGCACTAAAAATAAAATTGTGCAATATCAGCATCTGTCGTCATCCATTTATTGGTTCTTTTATATAAATTGTTTTGCACCAGTGTAAAGACTCAAATATAAAAAAAAGTTTACTTAGTACACAACAATGGGACTGCATAAAAAAAGAACGTAAATATTATATTTACTGATGTATGAAATGCATATTTCACTATAAAAATAAAGAACAATCTTTCCTTTCTTTACTTATCAAAACAAAGAGTAAAAAGGTCATATATATATAACCAACTGGTTAAAAAACACAAAAAGAAAAATCTAGCAAAGCTAGACTTCTAACTATGTGATACCTTAAATCTCTTGCATCAGAGGCCTCATGGGATATATGCAAATCATCCTTAATGATATCAGGTGTTTCAGCTAAATGGCAATTCTGAATGTCCATGATTTTTTCTTTTACTTTCATTTTTAAGTCTATTTATGGACAATTTCAGGCCATTAAAGCCAAACCTCTCTAGTTGTGGACATGCCTATTTCTGCCTTCTTATGACATCATCAGCACAGCACAAGAGGAATGTTTGACCTTTGGAAACACAGGGTTGTCTTTCTTTACTTATATAACCTCTCTTTTACACTTCACATTTAAATTACTTTATAATTCTTAAGTTTATGTTCTTTTATCCACTTTTCCTTCAATTACCCTATATTCACTGCAAATTGTACATATAATACAGCTTAGTAAAAGTTCTATTCTTAAAGCTACTTAAAACATTTTCCATTTCAACAGAGTCTTGTCATGTTTCAACTCATCTGTTTGTACCTACACATTATTGTTTTCTGACCTATGTTCTTGCCTTTTACATGTTTATTATACTGCTTGGAGCTTTTCTAATTGGACGGCTGATGAAAAGAGGCTTATTTTAACCTCAGTCAACTTAACCTGGTTAACAAATGAAATGAATGAATAAAATAAATAAATGAATAAAAGACTGAGTAAAACAGATGAATACATGTAATAAAGATCTGATGTGAAGTTCATTTTCCCTGTATTAGAACAATCACTTCATAGTTAGCATTACTATTATTCTTATAACAAATGCACCAGCTAGGTTCCACGCAATGGAATAAAGCAAGGAGGCTCAACACTAGTGCTCCGTCACGTTCTAAGTCCATATTCTTTCCTCACTTTCCTAGCAACCAAACTGCCTGCCTGACCTCATCCCCCTCATGGTTACACTGCAGCTCCAGTTCCTCTCCTACATCAGGACTTATAAAAGAACATGCAGGTAGGTACTCTGATTCAATGCAACAATAAATGGGCTCCTTGCATGACTCACATTTACATCCTGTGGAATCCACAGCAATCCAGCATGGCGGCTGCATAATGAAAACACTGATATTTTGGGGCTTGATACACAGAGGAAGTATAATAATAGTACCTAAAATATTATGACAGCCCTGCACTGTGGATGAAATTCTTCATAACACAATGCAAACTTCTGTGTACACAATCTTGTTGTCCAGAGTCCTGCTAGCAATACTGTCCACTCAAAGTCTCAAGAGACTCGCTAGCTTTGCAATACTGTGGTCACATTAGTGCCTTAAGGCAGAGGATGTATGCTGTTTTATATGCATATGTTGTACACAACTATATCACAATACTGTAAACTGCTGTGCTTCATGGCTGCTAAGATACTGCAGGATTTTACATGTTGATTGCTACTTAAACAAATGGGGGGGGGCAAAAATAACTACTTTTGGCCATGGCAAAAAACTGGATAAAAGTCAGACTTCAGCATTACACCAACCCTAGCCCTGCCTTTCCCTGTCCCTTCCCCATCTATTCGACTATATCCATACATACCCATTTTTTTGCACTGACTTTATTCCCACTGTTTGCCAATCAATATATTTGTTCTGTCATCATTAAGGATAAGAATCCGCCAAGACAGGCCATCATTAAGACAGCAATCATGGGATAATTAGAAGGATTTTGCTTATGGTCTACCTCCCCATGTGCTCATTAAGTAGCTTGAGGTGACAAGCAATGGGCTGACTACGCTGGTTGTCCTTCACTTCTGCAAGGGATATTTGCCAGTAAGCAGCTCTACCCTCTATCCAGTCTCACAGGAAGTACCTTCCCCAGTCTCCACCCAGGAAACTGAATTTATGTGCTCTGAAATCCTCTTGTCCTATTGAAATAGGTGAGGAGACCACACACTCCATAACTGCTCTCCCTCCCTACCTGGCTCCACCACAGCTGAGGCAGCTAATCAAGGCTCATTCACCTGAGTTGCAGTTATAACTCCATTTCTCAGTGCTATGGAACCAAGCATCCCCTTATTTATTTAAGAGTGGAAACTGGGATGTCAGCAGGTGCCAGAAAGTATTTAAACATTTTTTTTTAACCAGGAAAGTCTGACTTGTACAGAGCCCATTTTCAGAGAAGGCCCAGGGAGAAACACTCCAGTCTCATGTCTTTGGAATGTGGGAGGAAACCGAAGCACCCAGAGGAAACCCACACAAACGCAGGGAGGACATGCCAACTCAGCACAGAAGGCACCCCAGCTGAAAATCGAACCAGAGAACCTCTTGCTATGAGGCGACAATGCTAACCTCTGCACCACTGAGTTGCCCATTTTTAAGGTATTCTTGAATGACCGTATAAACTGCCTTTGGCAAATTCATCACTGCAGAACAATTACATTACCATACATATGTAGTGGGAATCCAATTAAGCTAAACTAAATTTGGTTCCATCTTTTTTTAGGGCAGTATGACTAAAGTTCAGGTTATGCAGCTGTGCAAACCAAGAGCTACAACAGACAGGACACAGTTAAAAGCTTTTGCATGGTGACGGCAAGTGAAACTCACTAGTACATTTCCGTAATACAGTTTTTCTACTTTCTGATAAACATTTCACAGAAAAGCATCATGCAAAGGACAATGTGAAGCAGAATGCCTTTTAACTTTTTTCTTGGTCCAGCCAACACATGCAGGGACAGAAGGTGAAGGCACAGACTTATAGCTATGACACAGAACTATCCATGTAAGTACTCTTATACCTCGGGATTCAATTTGTGGCTAGTGCTATGCTAGACATGAGCCTAAACTAGCCTGATATAAAATCAGTTACAAGTATGATGAACCATTCCATATAATCCTTTAAAATAATGCTAAAAGTATCTTTATAACACACTCACAAAGTTGAATTTCGGTACTCAGCAAGTTTATAAACATCTGCAGCATTTCCAGACAAGTTAATATGACAGCAGTGTTGAACATCATGCAGTTTCCCTTAAAAATACAATCTACAGAAACTGCCTTTAGTTTAGACAGTGCATGCAACTTAATGCAATTGTTTTGTACTTTCCAATTCATATTGCTCTATGGGCAGGCTGTAGTGCACTGCACAAGTCATCAAGCAAAATCAATAACCCTGACAGGTAAGTCAAAGCTGTCCTAGGCAGAAGCACTGTACAACAATCCAAATACACAGTTTTAAATAAGTCACATCCTAAAACAGTTTTCCTAAAGTGCACTCTGAATGTTCTGGAACCATCTCAGTATAAACCTATGGGAGTCTAAATATCTACACGTGCCCCCATATTAACACAAATCTAAACTAGAAGCACTCATTCACAGAGTTTAGGAGATGATGGTTTCTGTCTATTTGCTATATACTGTAAGGCTAGAATTGTGATAAACTCTCATATAAAGTTGTTTGATGTGAAACTCGGGATACTACAAGTTTAAAGGTTTTGTCTTAAAGATGATTCCAATGGAACAGGAGAAAATTAAAATTAAGTGGTTTTCATGGAGGTGGTGGACAGTGAGAAGGAACTTACATTGGATCCTCAGCCTGGTAATTGTGCACAGCAAACTAAGGTGATAGAGACCATCACGGAAAGATGTTAGCACGCTCCCTGAAGAAATAATGCATAATGTGATGCTTTTGGGTGGTCATCTGAGTAGGTATGCCAAGAAATTGGAGTCCTGCGAGGTGAAAAATGGCAACATATTGAAGGAGCAACACAATGCTTCAAAAGCACTGAAACAGTCAACTGGGGAAGTTCAAATTAAACCTAAGTTAAGTTTGGGCATGTGGTTTATACAGGGCAATTGTTGGAGAGTCTGCATGAAAAACTGAGAATTAGGAAACTGCGAGTAACTGATATATTGGAAAGGGGAGGAAGTTTGGACTGCCCCCCCTCCCTCAAATCAAAGATGGTGTTGAGGACTTAATTTGCAAATTGAACTTTGGACAATAAAAAGGCATTATGGGCCATCACTGACTTTGGCACAGAGGGAATCTGGTAAACTGCATATCACATGGGATCAGATTATTTCATGCTATGAAAAAAAAAACATTTTTAACACCTTTATTAAATTATCAGTTAAAATATAGGTACACATACATTAACAGAAAAGAAAATGAACCATATTAACATTTTTTCATTCACCTACATTATATATTACATATGTTTTCTGTCTTTACAACTCTCATCTAGTCCAACATAAATTTCTCAGTTCTTGCTTTCCCCTTCATCCTCACTCCTCCAACAGAACATTATTTTGTATGTGTTATTCCTATACATTTAATTTCATCATCCCTTTCGACTTTGAATTATAACCTTCTGATTGTGTTATGAATACGAGCCTTAACTGTGTAGCTCTAAAATATCTATTAAAATCAGGTAATCAAACTACCTTGTCCTATTGGGAAGATCAACTTATCACATTTAAATCTTGGCTTCTTTCCCTCCCAGATAAATCCTTCCAACTCTTTATTATTGTCCACAACTACTTTTCCAGTTGATAAAAATATGCCTGATCTGCATATAAAAAGTACAGTTGTGCAAAATCATACCATAACAGTATATATATCCTTTTCACTGTTGCAGTATTCATCACCTTTGTGGGTCTCCTGCCATAGACATCCCATTGTCTGGGCAGCATACAAAACCTTTACTACTTTAGACATATGCTTCCCGCACAAGTGTAAGGCAGAAAGGTGATGTACGTACGGTCCCAACTCAGAAATGAGGTGCTCCCAGGAGAAGTAGGAACCCCACTGGAAAAGAGGACATGCCCAGCCAAAAAAAGGAATGAAGGAAGAGAAGAGGATTTATCACCTCTGGGAGAGTAGAAAAGCTACAGTGAAGGCAGAGAGGAGGGAGGCAAGTAGCAGCCCTCCACAGACCCACGTAGGATGGCCTTGGTGAAACCTGTCCTGGCCCTGGAAATGATATCCAGTTTGTAATGTTTTGTGAACATGTGAACCAAAGACCAAGTAGCAGCTTCAAGAATGGAGCTGGTGTCCAAACCTTTGAGGAAAGCCCCAGAAGAGGCCACTGCTCTAGCAGAATGAGCTCACAGAAGCAAACAATTGCTTACCATGGAAAAATAAAGCAAAAAAAAAATAGCCTTGGAAATCCAGGAGGAGTTTGCTCACAAACTGCCAAACTCAAAAAAAGATCAGATTTACAAAAGGCTTTAGTATTTGCTAAACATCTGAGCTCTCTATGCCAATCCAAAGTATATAGACCCTTCTTATTAGCAGATTGCAGAAAGGGGAAAAAAGAAGAAAGCTAGATAAGACTGATTAAGGGACAGCTCATTAGCAACCTTGAGCATAAAAGAAGGATTCCTAAGCAGAGACATCCTGTCTCTGTGAAAAGACAAAAAAGAAGGAACCACCAACAAGGCCTGTAGCTCAGATACCCTTTTGGCAGAGGTTAAAACAATCAATAAAACAGTCTTCCAGGTGCAATGATGCAAACAAGCAGTAGGCTGTACAGGAGTCTGAGTCAGCTTTTCAAGAACAAAATTAAGACCAAAGGAGGAGGAGGAATGGCCTTTCTATGGGGGGTCTAATGTGAAGGGCTCCTTTAAGAAACTTAGAGGACAAAGGAGAAGCAAGTGACAGGCAGATATGGCTGACAAGTGGGCTTTCACTGAAGAATATGCCAAGCCAGCATGCAGCAGTTTACACGGGTATGAAAGAATCAAGAGGACCTCCACTGAACAGAGGTCCTAATGATGTCTGAGAGACCAAAAATAAAATCTCTTTCATTTGGACATATATGATTTTTTGGTTGGGTTTCCTGGCCTCCTGCAGGGCCCAAAGCACATCCTCAGGAAACTGGTGTCAAAAAGGCATCAAAACCCTATCAGTCAAAGCATCAGTTGAAGAGTGGACAGATGAGGGTGAAGAGAGTGCGGTGAGGTAATTTGTGATGATTATTCCTGGCCAGATGGAATAAGAGGGGTAACCAGTGTGGTCTGGGCCTAAAGGGCTTTACCAAAAAGATTTATGGAGAGTCCTGCTTGATTTTGTGAAAGACCCTTGAAAGAAGTGGAAGGGGAGGAAAGGCATACAGGAACATTCCCTTCCAAGAAAAAACACAGCACTCACCTTTAAAGCAAAAGGACTTGGGACTCTGGAGCAGAACTGAGAGAGTTGCCTGTTCAGAGGGGAGGAAAAAAGATCTATTTGAGGAACAGTCTACCAATGAACTATGCCCAGAAATACATCCCTCTGAACTATCCATTATTGAGGCTGTGTCTTGAACCTGCTGAGAGAATCTGCCACAAGACTGCACTTTGAAGAAATCTAAACTGCCTATAGGATTACCTCCAGATTGATGATTGATGGCTATGTCCCATGCTTGAAGGGTCAGTCTGGAAAGAAGGTAGGACCTTGCCCCCTCTTGTTTGTTGATGTACCACATGACTGTGGTGTTGTCAGTAAAAACATTCAACAGACATGGGACCCAAAGTGCATGGAAAGCTTTAAGGGCCAGAATGAGAGCCTGCATTTCCTTGTTGTTGTTATCATCTTTCCTCTGCTGAGGGGGACCAAAGGCCCTGTACCATCAAGGTGTCTGAAGCAGCTCACCACCCCAGCTCTGACAGAGAACTGCTGAATTCACTAGTGAAATTCCAGTTTGAGACAAAGAAGCAGAGGAATGAGATGGTCCAGCAGATGCAGATATTGAAGCCAGACTAATTTCAGGTAGCACTGAAACTACCCCGTATGAAGCTTGGCCTGGGAAGCATGTGGATAGTGGAAATCATGAACCCCAGAGCCCTAAGAAACCCTCTGGTTGGAAGAGAGGACAGGGGAAGCAAGGATAGGAAGTAATTTGTAAGGAATAAAACCCTGGAGGCAAAAATAAATACCAGCATTGGAACAGTCTGGCACCTGCAGCCTATGAAAATGTGGTACTGTGATGGTGTCAACATTGATTTTTGAAGGCTGACAGTGAACCCCAGGCTGTGCAACAAAAGCTGGGAAAAATGAAGCTCTTACACCAGTTTGGAGTGGGACGGAGCCTGAAGCAAGTGGTAAGTGGATAAGGAAATATATGAATGCCCCAAAGCCTGCAAAAGGTGAGTACAGGGGCTAGACATTTGGTGAACACCTTTGAGGATGTTGAAAGCCCACAGGGAAAAGCATAGAACTGAAAATGAGAGGAATAAACAGAGAAATGCAATTTTTTTCTGAATAGAGGGAGTACAGGGAAACCAGAAAGGCCTGAGGAAACAACAGAGGAAACAGAGTTTGAAGAGCGAGAATTCAAAAGAGAGAGACTATGAAAAAGGTGTTCAGAAGGTAAGATACAGGACAAGTCACCAAGACTCCTCCTTTCTGGGTACCAGAAGCATCCTGGAATAAAAGCCCAAACCCTTTTTTGTCAGTGGAACTGGGTGAATGGTACCCTGATCCAGCAGACCCTACAATACTCCTGAAAAATGAGAAAGCTCTTCTGCAGGGGGTTGGGGAATACCAGAAAAAGAGGGAAGGATTTACCAGGTCATAAAGTAACCCTGCTGAATAATGTCAAGAACCCAGATGTTTGGGGTAATCACCTGCCAAACTTGGACATAAAGAGAAAGCCCGAGGGACAAGGGAACCTGGCTGAGAGAAAGGGGGGGGGCAGGCAGTCAGATGGCTGCAGATTTGTCAGGAAAGGACTGCTTCTGTAACCTATGCATTCGAGTAGGCTTATAAAAAAAAAACACGCCTGGGAGCCTTCTCACATTTGGAAGGTTATCTAGGCAAAAAAAAGCAGCTTTACAGGATAGTTCCTCTGAAATTTTGGGATAGGCAATACAAAAATCTGTCATAAATCTTTCATGAACTTACCTTGATCCTGTAATATCTTAAAAAGATCTGTCACAGCAGTACCAAACAAATTCTGATTATCCGAAGGAGTGTCCAGACGTTTCATTTTGATATCATCTGGAAAAGCCTGAAGGCAAAGCAAGAAATAAAGCCTCATGACAGAGCCAGAGGAAGTAGCCCTGGAAATCTACCATTATCATCTTTTTTATCTTCTATCACTAATGGAGTCCCTCTGGCAAAAAGTATCATTACTCCAATTTTCTTTTGTCCGCTACTATATCCATCCTGAAATCCTTTCTGTCAAATTCACATGCTTGTTTCTTTCCAAATGTGTCTCCTGTAGCATTTTTTTACTTGTAATCTGCATTTCTTAATTCAGTACTCTCAATTTTCTGTTAATATCTGTAAGGTCATATACATTCAATGGTACTATGGATTGAGTAGCCATTATGATAAAAAGCTATTGATCAGTTTTTTGAATGTATACTTCCAACTTTTGTCTTACACACACACACACACACACACACACACACACACACTGTTTCGCAGGCTGACCTTTTATACAATAGTTTACTCTCATATCCATTTGAACATGTGTCACATTTTTCAAGACTTTTTACTTTAATGAAATCCCTCAATCAAAAAACTAAATACATTTTCAGAACCCAATCCTCTATTAAATTGGAACAAACACATACAGCTATACAAATTTACAAGGAATGAAATGTAACCCACTGGAATATGAACAGTTGTCCCAAACTGATAGCTACATCCACACAAGCACAACCTAATATAAAATGAAGATTACTCATGTTAAAGTGCATGCTACAGCCTGTGCTCCAACTTACACAGATTGTTGTCTGTCCTTTTCTTATATCAATTCCCCTTCCAGATGTGAAAAACAGCTTGTATGCTTTCAGAAAACATATCTTTTAGTACTAAAAAAAAGTGCACTGGTTATCTTTAAATAAAATTTAACTATACAATATTTCACTAAATGCATTAAAATATCAAGGCTGTTGGGGTGGCGGGCTGGCTACTCTTTCTTATTCACTTCCCATAATTTCAAACTATTCTTCAGTGAACGCTTTGCCATTGTACTATTAAATTTTGGATTTTACTGTGTAATGAATGCACAGAACTCTCAGGATTAATTGCTTGCACTTGCAAACTGCTAGTCTCCATGCAAAAGTAGTCCGCAAAGAGAAAAAAAAAACACTGCCAACAACCTGGAAGATGCATGAGAGAGAATCTTGTTAAATTCTCAGTATAGAATACACAGTATTCACCTGGCTGCCTTCAGCTACTGATTTCTTGTATCTCACATCTTTGTAGAAGCAAGATGCTTAGAATTTTTCCTGGCTTTTATCATTTTGTTCTACATTTTCAAGCCTACAAAAAGCACTTAGTTACAGCTTAAGTTAGGGACATTAATCTAAACATCCACCCTTGTAAAAACAAGGGAAATCATCATCTTAATTCATATAATAAGTACGCTTCTACACCCCATCCCATCAGTCCAATATTACAGCATTATATTAACTTTTTGAGCAAAGGTTGGACAGAAGAAAGTTTTACTGTAAAGTCTAGAGTTCCTACAGCTGAAAAGGGTACTTTAACTTATCATACGTAAAACACATTTCAACAGTAATGGAAAAGCCCCACAGGACATTCTGAAAAAACTGTTTTTCAAATATAATATGCAGTTTATATCATGAAACATTTTATACAAATACTAATAAGAACAAAAACTGTTACTTACATGCTTTATCTTGTGTCCTTCTAAACACTGACAAAGTAGGACATATACTTTACAGCCCACCACAGGTTGGTTGGTATTAGGGGAGGTGACTTGAATAACAGAACGGAGATTGAAGAATACAAATGGATAAATTATTTTAGAGCAGACCACCCACCAGGACTGAATAGTAAAAACAGCATTAAAGCACTATTAAAAGAGAGACAGACATATGTTATATACATGTTTATATTTATGCACTTTACAGATATATATATATATATATATATATTTGGGGGTATATTTTTACAAATACACTTTTATAGGTTATATTTTTATAACCAACACTTATTATATATTTATAATTAGTATTTAGAGTTTGAATTTCTTTAAATGCCTGAACTAACAATTAGTACTCTCAGACGTGATAGATTCTTCAATTTTCATTTGCTGGCAGGTATTTTTAAATTGTATATATTGATGGGATTGTAGCAGTTGCTCCTTTTTTACACTGAGGAAGAGTCATGTGAGACTTGAAAGCTTTGTGTTTTATTCAACTTTATTAAAGGATTTTGAGACATCTGAACTGCTGTTTTTCTTATGTATTTTCCTTTATAACACTGGAAAGGTTTCACGGGCAAAGTCTCTCTATGAGCTTTACTGTTAGAAAAATGAGAAGCAGTCTGTTTCTGCATCACTTTTTGGTTGATAAACTAACTCCTCTTTAGCCTGTTCTGCATCAAAAATGTCTGATCCTCAAGGAAAAAAATACTCTGCTTGAATCTCACACCTGCCTCACAACATTCCTTGATTCCTGCTATAAATATGATTCTGTTCTGCCTGGTGCATGGTGTATATTCATTTTCCACAAATACTCTGCTGTCTCCAAAATGTAATACTTTTCCCTTCCCCCACAGTTCCATCAGGATCAACACTTTCTGCTGGTATGATTGCATCTTTAATAATAAAGGTCTTGCCTGTCTTCGTATGGATGGGATTGGAGAATACATTTGATCTGCCCTTTCAATTAACAAATCCTGCTGTGGAACACCAATCCAGTTGCTTATTTGTGCTTTCATAAAATTAACAGTATGTTCCTTCTAGTCTCTTTGGTTCAGCAGAAAATCTCAGGTTTTCTCTGCAGATGCAGTCTTCTAACACTATTTTTTGAAATAGCTCTTCTTGAAAAACTTCATACTCAGTTAGCCTTTTCTTCATTTCAGCCTCTGATTTTTACAGATTTATCAGTTCATTTGAATAGTTAGTTAAAGCTTATTCAAATTTCTTTAGGTCTTCTTTTATTTGAGGTGCTAGAGTCCTTCAATATTTAATTTAATCACCTCTGAATACACTTTATTTTTTCCTCTAAATTATCAGAAACCATGTCTTAAACTAAAGCTGTAACAAACTTTTTGCTGAACCGCTGCAGGATTCTTTCCAGCCAATATTTTTTATTCAACTTTTGTGGTCGATTTTTTTTCAGGTTCTCCAAATTTCTTTTTTGGCATCCAAGCAGTGCATATACCAGCCAGCAACTGAATTTCACCCAAGCTTACAATTTCACAGGTACCTTTATCCTCACTTTCTATTTTCACACTAGGAGGGCTAAAATTAAGCCACTGATTAGTGTGCAGCATCTGGGAAAATCAAGGGAGACCTCCTCTTATAAAAGCTCCTAGTTTTCAGCACAGCTACCTGACAGTTGTGTTGTTTAGCACTAAGCTGTAAATATGAAAAGACTGGCATTGTCTAAAAAGGTAATATACAGAGTAGGGAATGCCTGAACCAGTATGCAAAAACCTAGGGGGGGATCTGTAGTGGTCATCCTGTTTGAAATGTGGGATTGTCTTCCATCTCACTCCAGACATACATTGAACCCCTTCAGAATGGCACCAAGAATTAAGCAAATGATTACAATCATTTTTTTGTTTATATGGTGGCTTACTTCTTGGCGATGACAGGATATCACTCAAGTCTATTCTCCTTCCAGTCATAAATAAAGATGTACTCAAAAAACTTCATCATGTCCATCTTCACATAACTCATTTATTTTTATTATATAATCATGCAATATCCTTTATACTGTAAAGCTTACAAAACACCAAACACTCAGCACTAACCAGCAACTGAATGCAATGCAATCGGACATTAATTGGTTCACTCATTATTGGAAGTGCACGTGAAAGCACTTACTCATCTATACAGATTGTGATATCACCAGTCTGGCTCTTGAAAAAGGATTCATATGCAAATATTGCATAATGCAGCCTTAATCAAAAGTTATAGAAAGGGTGCAGAGATTTAAAATCAATGTCTTCTTATCTGTGAGCTACCCTGGGTAGTGAACTCCTGAAAGTTAGCATTAAACAAATGTCCAGAGCTCAGCTATGAAACTCGGCCTTGATGTTGTGCAACACTAAACATTTCACATAAGTAAATATTTTCTTACAATGAACACTAATTAATACACTTAATTGTATAGAGTGATTAGATGGTTTCCCCACACATGCTTGCAGCAAATCAAGCACTATCCATGAGAAAAAGCCTAGCTCCAAAACAAAATACAAAACTAAAGCAAAATAAATCATTATGACTGCAGCAACAGGAAAAAAGCTACACACATCATCTCTGTATTGCTAAGCAGAGAAATTAAAATGAATCAGCTACACTTATAAAAAAAATCACCTAACCACAGACAGGCACACACACACACAGTAATACCCCTAAACCCCACGATGAATAAAAAATTAAACTAAAAAAGCACTTAATCAGATGTAGACATGTAATCCTACTTCAGGATGGCCACTTTTCAGGACACTATTTTAATAAGTACAAACTCCTATTTAAAAGTATCATAAGTGTTAATATAATTTGATTTTTGTTAAGGAGAAGGATAAAGGTATCATCTAGTGATTAGCTATGGAGACTATGAATTGTGCAATAGAAGCAGAATAGAGTGAGGGGGAATGAAATGCTGAGCTGCCAAGATATGCAGGCTTGGCAGCCAGGGACAGACAACAAGGGTGTTGAGATAAAATATAAATGAGGTGACTATCACCTTTGTGGTAAAATGAATCGAGCTACACAATTTGATGTTTATACAAAAGGTCCAAAGTTACCACAAATGAGTATTCTGAACATCCGACAGAGCAATAATCAGTAAAGAAGCCAGTTAGGCAGCAAATAGTGGAGATCCAGGAGATGACTTCAAAATAGGTGTGGAGACTTGATCAAACAAGTTGCACCTTCTAGGAGTGAAAAACAAAGCACAAACATGAAAAGTAAGGCTATGTACGCTTCTGGAAAGGGAAGAAAAAAAGTGACTTGATGGACTACTTGAATGGCAGAATATTGCCACTGGTTGTCAGGTATGGAAAACCTAGGCCAATAATGAATGAGTTGTTAACTAATTACGTGACAGAGCAAGTGTTGTGGAAGTTGTAGCAACCAGGCAGGAAAGTGGTGATGGGAGGCAGAAGAAGAGTGTCTGTAGAACAAGCTTATTCAGAGGAGAGTTTGAAGAGCTGTTCTTGATATGTTGACATGATGAATCTAACCACAAACAAGTGTTGTATCCTGTGGCTGGGGGGGGGGGGAGTGGTATCTGCAAGCATCAACTCCATGATGTATATTAGGAAAAAAAGACTTTTCCTATTTTAAAGCAATATGGAAAATGTGGGAGAAAGAATCTATAAATGCATTTACCAAGTTGATACACTAATTCAGTATAGGACTAGGGGGACGAGAGCACAGCAGTAACATAAAACTTCAGAAACAAAACAGGAGAAGACAACTACAAAAAAGCCAGAATTTGGTTTTGGTTAGACAACAAAAAAGACCCTGTCTGGTTTCAAAAGCCTGACTCAATGACAGCAGCAGAAACCCAAACCTGTAAGAGATGTCAGCTTAGGAACTGAAGATGAACAGACAGGAATTTTTTAAGTTAAAAATCAGTACAAGAAGCATTAGCGAAGACACTCAGACAAACAAAGAAAAACAAAGGCACGCGAGTAAGGACCTTCCTTAAAAAGTGGGGTAAGCAGGAAAATGCAACTTTCTGGGCCTATTTCTACTAGTGTAAAGCAGAGAATGTAACTAAAAGTGGACTCTGAACAGCAGCAATTAGAGAATTATGAAAAAATAAATTTTGTTCTGGCATACTCGTCATAATGAAAGGCAATATAATGAAGGAAAAGAAAGTGAGAATGATATCTACATTACGACAAGAAGCAGCCAACACAAACAGATGAGCACTCAAGACACTGGGGCTAAAAGCAGGAAAATAAGTAGGATTTTTTTTTTTCTGTTTTTTTTTTTGTTTCTACTCATGGTATTTTATTCTAGCCTAAATGTTTCTAAATAACTCTGCTTAACCCTATCTTTTAATGTAAACATTGTATCAATTTTAATTTTAATTTTACTGCATTGTTGTCATTATTGCTGCTTGGAGCTTTTCTCCCCGGGCCTCTACTGAAAATGGACATGTATCCAGTTAGACTAGCCCGGCCAACAAATGTAAAATAAAAAATAAAATAAATTTGATTTTGATAAGAACCACCCTTTGCAGAGGGGAAGATGCAGAAGGGGCTGCACAGCCACTGTTTTTAAAGGAGACACTTTCCACATTGAGGCAGGTTACTAAAGATACAAGTAATCCATATAAAATTTTAAAAATGCACGATGGGTAGACTGTACTTAAACAACTAGAAACAGAACGTAACCAAGGCTGCATGAAGAGACAGCAAATAGGATGTTCTCATTACTTCTTACCCCCTCATTTAAGTTAAAAGATGACCTTGTACATAAGGTAAAGAAGACATTTTACATCAGTTACTGGTGCCAAAAACATATGACACACTTGTAATAAAGTCAGCCTATAGAATCATGTTAGGATATCACTGGGGATGCTCACTAAACCTAAAGGAAGTATTAGATTCTGTAATGACTTTAGGAAGATGAAAAGCATTTCAGAGTTTGACAGCTATCTCATGCCCAGAACTGACTGGTTATCAGAGAACCAATAGGTATGATAAAAGAAAACTTGCAGATGCTACTTATCGCCTCTGCCAAAAAAAAAAAAAAAAAAAAAAAACTCTTGTAACCACTGGTGGTCTCTTTCATTACACAATGCTGCCATTTGGCCTACAGGGAGCCACAGCTACCTTTCAGAAGCTGATGGATAAAGTATTGCAGACCCAGTCATGTTATGCCAGGCATGCCTGGATGACATGATTATTGAGACATCTGGGAATCTCACTTACTTAAAGTGCAGGCTCTGTTAGAATCCTTAGATAGGATTCATTATAAATGCTAAGAAAAGTAATATGGATGTGGTGAAAGTTTAGTAATTAAGGTAGGGATCTTATAGGAAAAGGGCTGGTAAGAATTCAACTACAAAAGATTAAGGCCACAAAGTGCAGCTGTACAACAGCTTACCCTACCAATAGATATTCAAATAGATTACCACTGCAGTACTGCTGTCTCATGGGATGTATCCTGCCAAGAATATCTTATGTTTGAGCCATCTACAAAATTTTAGGCACTTTCTTCTTGCACAGTACATCCAACCTAAGACCTATGCATGAAACCACACGCTTGCACTTATGAAATGTTCAAGTGTTAATACCCTAACAGCTTTCTTGACCCAGGGAAAGAACTGAGGCTAATGCTCAAAGAGGATAGACTTGCAAATAAAAAAGTGAATATAAGATGGTGAAGAAAGAGGAAAGGGGTCCACTTCAGCCAAGGTTAGAGAGAAAAGAAAAAATGTGGGAAGGAGGGTGGGTGCATAGATTACAATAGTGATCTATCTTTAATCTACTGTTATAGTAGATACAATGTTCAGTATCAAAAAAGTTGTTGCAGTGCTGCTGATTTATGGGATTCTTCCCAAAGTTTTTTGGAAGAAAGGGCGGTGGTTTGAGGAACAGACCTGCAATCCTATAACCCTGTAAGGAAAGTTCTGGCAAAACCAGCTCTGGTCCTTAAAAAGGTATTTAGTTGTCAAAACCAGCTCTGGTCCTCAAAAAGGTATTTAGTTGGCAACATTTTGTAAAAGTGTGAACCGACAACCAGGTAGCTGGCTTCTAGAATAGATTTGGAAATAAAGTCCCTTGAAAAAATGCTCCAGAAAATGCCACATCTATGGCAGAATGAGCAGCGACCTGACCATGAAATGTTTTACCGTGGAGGAAGCAAACAATAGAAAGGGACGGCCATATAGAAATGGCTTTAGAGATTGGAAGGCCCACATTTTTTCCTTCACAAGAAATAAAAAATTGGTCAGATTTTCTTTCAGTTTTTGTTTTATTTAGACAGACTCTGAGCTATCCGTGGACATCCAGCAAATTATTTGTCCTTTATTTTGAGGATTGGGAATATGCAGGCAGATGGAGAAACTGATTTAGAGACAGTTCAGTTCTGGCGCCAATCTTGTCTTTGTGAAAACTAAGGAAGGATGTGTGCACCTAAGAGCGTATATCAGAGAAAACTTTTGGTAAATGTTCAGGTTGGCAGGCTGAAACAGACAGATACACCTTAACAGAGGTGTATGCCACACCTGAGTTGAACAACTCAAACAAATATTTCTGTATTATGGGGTTACTCAATTTATATGGATCCCGTTCTCTGTTATGACACCATACCGAAAATATTTTTCATTTAGTAATGTAAGATCTTCTTGTTACAGGTTTGATTGCCTTATTTACCTGTAGCATATCCTGAGAATAAAAGTACCCAAAAGGAATTAGAAGCCTATCATCTAAACTGTGAGGTTCAATGTTTTAGGCTCAGATGAATATGAGAGCGAAGGGAGCCCTTTTGTTGTGGGAACAAGTCCATCCTGTGGGGTAACTTGTGACGGCTACTCTTGGCTAGATGAAAATGTAAGAACAAATGTTGTCTGGGCCAATGGGCAGCCATCAACTTTATTTTTGGACTGTCTTTCTGAATCCTCAGAAGGACTCTGATAATGAGTGGAAAGGTATACAGAAATTTCCCTTTCCATAGAAAAGCAAAGGTGTCCGTACTACAAGCCTCTTTTGCAAGAAGCTCTGGTGCAAAGAACTTAAGTTACTTGTTGAAGGTGGAAACAAAGAGGTCTACTTGGGGAGTTCCTCACTAATGGCCAATCTAAAGGAAGACTGCTTGGTTCAGCATACATTTGTAAAAGGTCTACCTTAGACCAATTCAAGCAGCCTTCTATTGAATGTAGTTGTGATGGGATGTATACAGCATGGAGCTATATTCTGTAATAAACTGCAAGGTTCAAACCTATCACAGGAAGTCTGCAAAGGGAATGCCCCAAACTGCTACCATACCACATGAGTGCGGTATTGTCTAACATTTTGAGTCCCTCGGTTCCACAAGTAACGAGTCCGACAGCTTAAGATCTGAGCCTTCATCACTCTGATGTTTACATATTTGCTCTCTTGCTTTGTTTGGATCAAAGTCTCTGAACTTTGATACCTTTTGAATAGACCCGCATGGTAAGATCTGAGGTATCTGTTGAGACATCTCACATGAAACAAGAAAGGGATCCCATGGAATGGATATCTGACTGAGCCATCGAAGCAGTTATTTTTTCATGAAATGAAAGACAGGGAATAGAAAAGACAGACTAGCAATGTTGTGCCCAAACTGATTTCATGGACAAATGTATCTTCATGTGGAGTCTGGCATATGGAATCATTTGAATTGTGAATGCCATCAACCCCATGGCTTTCAAAAATCTTTTGCTGACGTCATTTGAAAATCTGTCAGGAAAAGGAAGTAGGTTGTCAATACTGGTCATTTTCTTCAAGTAGGAAAGTAATCATGCTGGAATTATCCAGTAAACATCCTGGAAACACCAAACGCTGGGTTCCAGGGTGGATTTCTTGGGGTTCAAAGTGAACCCTAGTTGGAGAAAGAAACTAGTTGTGAAGTGCAAGTCATCAAGAATTGTTTAATCAGAAGTGGCCTGAATCAAGAAATCATCGATGTATGAAGAAATATGGATACTTTTGATTCTGCAAAATGTGATTACAGGAGTACAGCATTTTGTGAAAACTCTTGGTGCCATAAATAAACCAAAAGGACAAAGCAATAAATTGAAAATGATATCTCAAAGCTCAAAGTCCTAAGAATTGCCTGTGTTCTGCATGAACAGGGATACAAGATATGCATCTTTCAGATGCAAGGTTATCAAATAAGCTTGAGGACATAGGTTTTTGCAGGGTTAGCATCTTGAATTTTGGAACTTTTGCAAATATGTTTAAAAAGAAGTTTGAAACTGTCCCCATGCTCCTCCTACTCCTGGGACTAAAACGTTTGGAGTAAAAAATATTTCCTATTTGAAA